>NC_133209.1:2875000-3175000 GCF_958299795.1 Porites lutea
TTTCCGTCCGTCTCTTGAGTCAAGCTGGAACATCATATTATTCACCCAAACTGCTTTCTTCAGGTTCTCTTGTTTTTTATTTTTTTACCCTTTTTTTAGGCTCGATTACCAGCCGCTGTTCGAGAAAATGATCAAAGACTGGACCCGGGAGACGGCGGAAATCGAGCCTACCTTTTTTTTGTGCGTACTAAACTACACATTTTTCATCCGGCTTCTACCTTCATCTGATTATGACGATGGCATGAATAGTTCGTGGTTTACCTAAACCTCCAAAATCAGAACTTATGCTCTTTTTTCCTCAACGTGGTTGTAGCTTACGCCACCAAAACGTTTCACGGGTGTGCCTCAAGCTGTAACACGTCTCAGCTTTTGATGAAATAAATACGCTGTTATTGACTCATTGGACAGATAAGAAGAGCTGTCCGATTCTTCGACTTTTGTTTGGGATTAATACCAAGCGCACATACACTTTCTTAGTCAAAATGCTACGTTTTTGTGACGTCATTTTCAAGGCATTTCTGGTGGCTTTCTTTACGAAAGGAGCATTTACAATTGGTAAGTCCAAAGAAAAGCAGAACCTAATGCACTGGTCAGCGGAAACTGGGCCCATTCAATTCTGCAAAACTGACCGTACTTTGCAGAACTCAATGTGTCTACTTTGTATATTTTTGCTCTAGCAGGTCTTCTCTATATCCTACTACGTTCTGCGGCATAGTCGTTTGAGGTCCTTTGCAGTTAATGTCGGTTTAGTGCATTTCTTTACATGTTTCAGGGGCACCCAACGACAATTATCGGAAAATTATCTGTTCGGAAGACCATTTGAGGTCTAGAATTTTCGGATCATTTTCTGATAAATTTCTTGCTTGCCTACCTCTCCTAGGATTTTCGAACTTCAAAAAAATCGTATAATTGCCCATTTTTAACGGATTTTTACCTAAAAAGGTCACCTAGAATTTTCGGGAGCCCTTTTTCTGGCTGAAATTTTCGAAAAGGTAAATTTTGATCCCTATAATTTTCGGATCACTATACTTTCGGCTAGGAAATCCGAACAGATGAAAAATTTTTAGGGGATAAAAATAAGCCTTTATCTACCGTTGAAATACTAAAGTACGTTCAACAATGCTATGTTTATGTGGTTTTGAACTATACTCTCGTTGGGTGCCCCTGATGTTTTTCTTGTACATTTCTTTACCGTCAATGCACGACTACGACATGAACATGGACATGAACACAAGGCAACGTCTTTTAGAATTAAATTCCAGAAAAATTTGTCAACATTTGACGAACTGGACGAGATGGAATAAGCGCGATAAAGTTTGAAGCAGCGCAACTGTACCTTTTAAGTGACATTTTCGTAGCAGAAGCCGCCGCCGTCGTTGTTGCTTAATCTCCTTATTTTTACATCACAGCAGCACTTGTGTCCTCCACCTCCAAGACTTTTTGCACCAAAATGTAACTTTTTAGTATTACTAGTATTTTCAGTAACACTTTGAAAATTGAATCGATGAAAATCAATCAATAATGATGCAATTTTAAGAAAAGTCGCCATACTAGTATTCGCTAGTGTATCCGTGGCCTCTCTTAATTCTACCTCTATTGAGAAAATTGAGAAAATAAGGAGTATCTTAGATAATTGGTCGGCTAGAAGACTGACCCCCTTGGGTAAAATTACAATCATAAAAACTCTAACCGTATCATTAATCGTCTACATATTATCATCTCTTCCAACACCTCCTGACATACTCAAAACAATCAACTATATATTGTACGATTTCCTTTGGGACGGTAAGGGCGATAAAATGAAAAGGACGACAATGATAAATAATTACGCGAAAGCAGGACTTAAGATGTTAGATATTCAAACCTTTAATGAATCCTTGAAAATGAAATGGATCCAAGGGTATCTGAATAAAGGGAAGTGGAAACGTTTTTTTGACCATTACTTAGGGAAGTACGGAGGAAAACTATTGTTCCGAAGCAATTTGAAACAGCAAGATTCTACACTGCTCAACCTCAAGGACCCTTTCTTAAAAGAAATCATACAGTACTGGACAAAATTTAATTACAAAGACGATAACCTCGATTTTGCCTCCACATATATATGGTACAACTCTAACATTAGAATTGAAAATCGCCCATTCTTCTACAGATCATGGTTGAGCGCGGGAATAAAGCTAGGCGATTAGAGATCTGTTAGATAACGACCAGAATTTTCTAAGCTATAATGCCTTCCTAGATAAATATACCATCGAAACCAACTATCTCGAATATCACAAAGTGATATCTGCTGTAGCACATTACAAGAAAGTACACTCTACAGCCTATCATGACCCTACTTCAAAGGATCCAGTTGATGCCCTTCTGTCTCCCACCAAAGTTTCCAAGAAAATTTATGAATGTCTAATAAACGAAAAAGCTTCTATACCATCAAGGAGGCAGGGAAAGTGGTTGGAAGAGACAGACATACATTGTAATCTTAGTATAATAGTAAACTGGGAAAATACATACTGCCTATCATCTCTGTGTACAAGAGAGTCAAAGCTTAGCGCGTTCCAATTTAAATTCCGTCACAGAAAAATAGCCACAAATGACTTTCTGTGCAAAATAGGTATCAAACAAACAGATTCCTGCTCCTTTTGCGAGGAACAAAAAGAAACCCTCGCTCATCTATTCTGGACTTGCAAATACACTCAGAACTTCTGGAAGAGCATGTTCGAGTGGATCTCTCAAAATTTCAAAGATTTAGAAAACGTCTCTCCCTCCTTGTCTCTCTGTTTCGGTCTCATTGACGACGTAAAAGACCTCTTTCATCACCTACTCCTTATAGCTAGACATTACATATACACCTGTAGACTTGGGAACAAGCTTCCTAAGCTGCAGGTGTATATACAGGTACTTATGAACTCGATAGAAATTGAAAAGCATATTGCATTCCACAATAACGACTCAAAGGTCTTTGTACGGAAAAGGTCTCGCTTTAAAAATAGCCTCTCACAAAATCCATTGCATTAATATATAAGAAGCGTAAAACGTAGAATCCCTTGACTTGAAATCAAATATCTTGTATGCCCTTTTGAGTGATTTTATTTTACTATATGTAGATACTTTTTGCTTGATTTATTTGTTTACTTTAGTCTCGTACCTTTCTGTTTTTGGTGGTAATATTTGTTTTCTTTGTTTAGTCATACAAATTAGTTGCATACGCGAAACATCTCCACATTTTTCAATTGCTTTGTAAAATGTAGAATCCCTTGACTTGAAATCAAAAATCTTGTATGACATTTTGTGGGATTTTATTTTACTATATATGTATATACTACAATGTATGTCAATACTTGTTGTGGTCATAAAAAAAAAAGTGTATCCCTGGCCGGAATTATTGAAATAGAGTGTAATTTAACGAAGGCAATTAACATTTGGCATTACTTAAGGTCTACCGAAAAAAATTCCACTCTCGCACACTTGATCCCTTCAATGCGGGTCAGCTAATGGACGAACGGAATAACTGCATGGCCAGGTCACGATTTTTGCGATGATGTTGCTTGTTTCGTTAACAAGAGGCAACCCAACCTACAGCTTTAGTTTTCAGGCCATTCGTGATCCCATTTAGCCTGTTGTTTTATAGTTAAAAAAGATATCATTTCAGGATATTACAGTCAATTGAAAGTAAAATGCTAAAATATATTACTTTACATCACAGTATGATATCCTGGCCCCCTCAACAGCTCAAACAGCGAGTTGGTGTGCTGGCTGTCCAGGAGGGGTTTTAGTTTTCTAATAATTCTGCTTTATTCACAGATGTTGTAAACGAAATTGATATGTTCAAGGAAGTTGGACTGCTTGACAAACCTCTCCCACAAGGCGTCACTTCAACACAGGGACAAAACAACAGCAGCCGCGCCTTTCACTTTACCACATCAGCTAAAGACCTCGTTGCAAATCAGACCGCTTTTAATAACACAGACACGCTTATTCACGACAGTCAAGATTTTTGGGTCTCTGCATGGGTCAAGCTTGATGCAAATGACTTTAGCGACAATACCATCCTCTCAATTAGCTCTGGAGACGGAAATGATCTGTATTTCAAGCTGAAAATATCGTGAGTTAAACTGAAATTAATTGTAAATACTTTAGCTTCCTCTTCCCTCTGTCTTTCGAATATGGTGACATAGCCTACAACTGTCCTCATTTAAATCCCAAATCTTTTTTAAGGCCGAGGCACTCGGTTGGAGTTTACTCCAGCCAAAAGGAGATTGAGTATATTTCTGCTTCCAATAGTGCTAGTTTCACAATTTACTCTATTTCTCCTCCTCCCTCCCGTTCCTAACACTTTACGTGCTTCCTCCCTTGAGCTTCGGAAGGCTCTGCGATACACGTATTTCTAGTTTCAGAAATAATACCTCATAATAAAGCGGTTGAATCACACGATCGCCTGGGGCCAGCCGGGGAAAAACACCCTCTGCGTGTCGTTTTCTTGCGAAAGGGCATACTCCAAGTTCGTTCGTTCTTACTGTTGTTTCTGAGAAAAGTAAGAGATTGTTTATAGTCTAGTGGTGATGTAAACAAATGTCGCTTTATTTTCAGAGGTGTCAATGCCGGTGGCCTTAAGGTCGAAGTTTCAGTGAGGCACACAAAAGGGTCTGATCCCAGACCCATCGAAGCTTTATCTGACCGCTATAAAGTGGAGTACGACAAATGGAACAAAGTCGCAGTACGGTTGCAAGACGGCGAGCGGGTTATTAGGATTTACATTAACGACACGGTCAACCCCGCAAAAGTGGACATGTTACCTGGTATCGCTGCCTTTCCCAAAAATGCTCAACTCCGTCTCGCTCAAGAATTATCAAAGGGGAGAGAGGGGAAAATTACTATTATAGATAAATTCAAGGTAAAATGTCCTAAACGCCGAAACTTTTGGCAGGCAAAAATTCGGAAGTGAATCGACTACTCCAGAAAATACCACAACATATCATAATGCGCTTTATTTGTCACGCCAAAATTTTGCGTAAGTGTTGTTTTTAGTTTCTCTTGGGGCCATTTTAATTCCTAAGAGAAACTGAAGACAATGCTTATGCAAAATTTTGGGGTGACAAACAAAGAGCATCATGGTATGTTATGGTATTTTCTGGAGTGGTCAATTGCTCAATGACACGTTTATGATGATTAAGTTTCTTTTCTTTTTTCCAGGGAGATCTTCAAGATGTGAAGCTTATGAGAGGAAATTTGAACGATTGTCCTCCTCTTACTACGGTAATTTGACGAGATTGAAAACCTAAAACCTGCGGTAAAAGGCCAAATGCTGAAAACTTTAAAACCCCAAACCTTAACTATCGTAAAGGGAAAATTTACCTCTTAACTCTAATTTTCAAGTAAATTTGGGACATCCTCGTAAATTGACTTAGAACTTTTCTTCCCAGTCAGTGAGCAGATACAGCAAAACCAGAAACGGAAAAGTTGATGTGAATCCGAAACTGGAATGGTTTTCTTATTCACAAAATTCCAAAACCAAAAGGAAAAATCGTCAGTCACCACTGAAGGAAGCAATTCCTAACTGAAATCTTTTGACACTCCCTGATACTGAAGGAAAAAAGCTGTTCCCGTATTTATTCGATTAACCGCCCTGGGCGCTTATTAAATTTTTTGGACCTTGGGAGTGGGCGCTTATTCGAGGCTGGGCACTCATTAAATTTTCTCCATTCTCAGCAAGCGTAGTAGTATATTTTGAAACAAAACAGTAAATGCTAATAACAAAAAGAGAAGATGTAACAAAGCAAGGTTTCTGTAAAAGACCCTGAAGAAAACTCCGTCTACGGGAGTGTCTCTTGTTGTCTCTCATTGGAGTTTTTGTGGGAGGGAGTGGGGTAGGGTGGGCGCTTATTTGAGGCTGGGAGCTTGTTAACTTTTTCTGCCTTTAGGGGAGGCGCTTATTCGAGGTGGGCGCTAATTCGAGGTTGGGCGCTTATTCGAATAAATACGGTATCTTTCTAATCCTTTAGGCATCGGACTGATCACATACGCCCCCAACGCAGACGTTCTTGGGGGTTCGTCAGTGGAGCCGGAACTCGTGTCGAACCCCTAAGAACGTGTGCGTGGAAGGCTAAAGGCTGGTTTTCACTAACGACAGAGTCGGAGTCGTAATCAGAAGCGTAGAGCTTATGATCTAGTGAAAACCAGATTGTCGGAGTAGGAAGCAGAAGCAGAAGAGTCAAACCAATCACAAAACGTGGGAACGTGCCTTTTCCTTGGTTTATCCTTCCGCTTTAGCCTGCGTGGTAGGCGTTCGAAAGGGAAGGAGAAGGAGATTAGGGCGCGAGACCACGCGCGAGGGAGGAGGGAGGAGGGGAACAGCGTTTCCCTCCCTCCTTCCTCGCGCGCTCCTCGCGTTTCTCTCGCGCCTAAAACTCCCTTTCCCTTTCCTTTCAAACGCCTGCCACGCAGGCTACTTCCGCTTCTGCTTCCGACTCCGACAATCTGGTTTTCACACGATCATTAGCGGAACGTAAGCGACGGAGTCGGAGGAAATGAAAACGTTCTGATTTTTCTGACTCCGATTTTTGATTTTCACTACATAAGCGTTCTTACGACTCCGCTTACGACTCCGACTCCGACTCCGACTCTGTCGCTAGTGAAAACCAGCCTTCAGGACACGAGTATTCCTTTCAAACTGTGACAAAGCAAACCTTTTACAAACAGTTTTCCAATTTTTTAGCCGTTTTACAGCTAACAGAAGACTGCAAATCACTCGGTTTTTCTTATAAATTAACCGCTCCTCGTAAAACGAGAAGGGCCGGCAGTATGGCTCCCTCCTCCCTATTTATTTTTCACCTGCACAGCTCGCATTTTGACCATGGTAAAGTACTGCTGTACTGCAGTCTGTACGTGCTAACCCTTTTGAAAGTCTCGACCAACCATGCTGCCGTTTGTTCCAATGCAGTGCAAATGTTCTGACGCGTTACAGCAAAAGAAATGCGTGATGGACGGCATTAGGTATGACGACGGAGCTCGGTGGACCAAAAACAACTGCAGCGTTTGTAAATGCGAGGTGAGTGAGCGCATTATAAAGCGGATTTCAGGGTGGGTTTTGATTGACTCAAAACTCGCCCCAAATTTTTTTAATTTGGCCAGGACTTGCTTGCAGGTGTTTTCCGCGCTTGGCAGCTGCTGAATGTATATGCTTGGAGATCTGATTGGCTCATTTCATCATCTGTGTGTACCGTGATTGGCTAAAGTTGTTGCTTTGATTACAACAACAACAATCTCTCTTGGTATAAATACAATTAAAAATATTTCTTTTTTATGAACTAATTGAGCCTGTCCACCGTCTCTATTTATTTACTTATGTGATTAACTAACTACTTAATTTTTTTTGGTATGTTTTCAGTCTGGACATGTGACTTGTACTTACACGTGTAAAGTCTGCGTAGATAATGGCCAGCAGTATTTCCAAGACGATACCTGGAAAATGTCTAATAACACCTGCTACAATTGCCGCTGTCAGGTAATGATAAGATGTAACAGGCTGTGAGTTTTCGCGAAGGTACTGAGAAAGGGAAGAAAGCACATTTTCGTTTGCGAAGACAATTTTTGTCAGGTGCTACTAGCCTTCGAATACAACAGTCACTCCTCGCTCCTCGCCGCCAGGGACTTTTCGCGGGAGAGGCGTCAACGTCCCAAGCGGCGATAAGCGAGGAGAGACGGTTGTGTTCCCAAGCTAAGCTGCTACTCCCTTTTGATGAAAATGAAGCTCTTTCTTTCTTTCTTTCTTCTTTTTCTCCTTCTTTCCTCTCCTCCTTTGTCCTGTATTGACTCTTGTGGGTTGTTTGTTCTTGTCTGAACATCTTAAGATAAAGGCATGGCAGTGCCAAACCCCTTTCACTGATTTTAAGGTTATCTTTGGATATATAGCTGTGAAAAAGCAAAAATACGATATCTACACACGACCTACGTTAATCTTACATAGAATGAATGAAATGAATAGACTTGCCTAGTAGTCCATTCCACCACACGTTTAATTGAAGCCTTTCTTTCTTTCTCTCGTCTCCTTTCTTCCTTCTTCTTTCTGTCTTTTTTGCTCCACTGAGTCAAAAACGTCGTCAGTACAGAGTTAATACAATGTTTGCTGTTTCAGGATGGTCAATCCACTTGTAATCCCCCTTTTTGCCCAGTAACCATCTGCCCGTCTGGAAAGACCGTTTTACCTGAAGGAGAATGCTGCGAGATTTGTCAAGGTACTAGTTTTTCTTGTCGTTTTTTGGTCTCCAGGGAGCTAAAAATGTCCTAGCCATTCACAGACCCTCTATTCTCTCTTTAGAGATCGTCGAAAGCGCGTGTGAAAGGAAAATCGCGCGCTCGCCTCGCTCGCTGAGCCCCAAATTTTCGGGGGAAGAGAAAGAAGGAAAAACCTCTGTGAACAGGTTAAGAATCTTCCCATACAAGCGGTAAATACGTAGCTTCTGAGAGCATGTACACAAAGCACCGCATTAAATGAAGCTGCCCGCGCAAGTTTCCCTTTTCTTTTTTTACCTGTTTCCTTTGTCCTTGTGGCACATTTTTTTTCTTGCTGGTGATGTCTGCTCGTGCTTTCTAGCTTTCTCTTCATCTTGAACCCCACATCAGAGTTTGTCCAGAGAATAGTTTATTACTACTTGTGGCATCACGATTTTGTTTTTTTATTTTAGAGAAATACTGTGAGAGAAAAGGAAAAGAATATTCATGCGGCTGTGAAAAGACATGTGTCAACCCTTCGGGATCTTGCAGCGGTCCGTGCAAGGAAGGTTGCTTCTGTAAACGAGGCGAGATTTTGAACTCGCGAGGGGAATGTGAGGCTAACAGCAATTGTGGTTGCATTTACAAAGGAAAGCAATATAAGGTAAGTCCCATTCGCCCTTGCTATCTCCCGTGAGAGCAGGAATGGCGCAGTCGTTAGAGCCCCCACCTCGCACAGATCGCACGGATCGCACAGACACATTCAAACGAGTTCTTAAGAACTCCCAAGTGCTTCATAATTACACAATTGCAAAAGGAGAAAGTAGAGAGCTTCAAAACAAGACCCTCATATAGTTGGGATTCTTTGGGCTGCCGACTGGGCCATGCAGGGGTTTATTATTTTGGAAAGTATAGATTATAAAGTCGACTCCCGATAACTCGAACCCTCGCTAACTCGAACCTCGCGCTAACTCGAACCAAAACTGATTTCCCCTCATACATGTCACTGTAATTTTACCCTCGGTAACTCGAACCCTCGATAACTCGAACTCCCGCTAACGCGAACCAATTTTCGTTTCCCCTCAGGTCATTTTCTATATAATTTTACCTTCGATAACTCGAACCATGTTTTGAGCCCTTAAAAAGTCCGGAAAAAAGCCGTATACTGGCGTCCGAAACATTGAATTTTGGATTTCCTATTGACGTGTTGTAGGAGTATAGTTTCTGAGTGGAGGCTGATGTTGATTGTTACAGGCTAACGTGAAGCAGCTTTTCTTCTCAAAACAATAAAACGCATGCTCTATTTAGGCTATCTTTTGTTACGTTACGTTCTGATTTATAATCTAGAAGTATCTTTTTAATTTTCACTTGACATTTCTACAATTAAATATGATGAAAATGTTCACTGTGCAGTAAAAACTGTTTTTTACCTTTCTCTCGGCTATTTTCTTCGAACTCCGGATAACTCGAAGCTTTTCTCGATTTCCCTTGAAGGTTCAAGTTATCGGGAGTCGACTGTAATTACACTTTTTACCGGCTTAAGTGTTTAGCTTCTCCTGATGGGAATAGCCTTTTGAAGCAAGAAACGATTAGCATTATTTTTAACTGGAACATTTCCACAACTCACCTCCTTCTCCTATCCCTATGCCCCCAAAAATATAGTATGACAGTACTAACGTGACTAATCTCATCTTACCGGAAATACCAGTATTAAAAGGAAAGACGTTTAACACGCAGGGAGAGAATTGTAACAAGCTGAAGCATTTTCCCTGGAAACCGTGGGAGGGTATTGTTTTTGCAGCTGCCACGCGCGCAGGTTAACTTCCTCATTCGAATACCGTATTTAGATAATCTTATGGCGTGGATATAGTATAGGGCCAATAACTCCGCCCAATAATTTTGTGTTCGTTTCAAATCGACTTCTAAATGTGTTCGCCAGACGACCTGAAATGACCCGTTTCCTCCCCGCAAAGTCAGCTCCGTTGATGGGGGAATGGGGCACGTAAAGCCTTCTGGGAGTTTCGTCCGCCATTTTGTCTTTTCACGACATAGATGAAAGGTAATTCTTGATTGGGCGTTGCCCTGACGGGCATCCCAATGATCATCCTGGTAAGAAGGATTTCCTTTACATTTAAGACAAATCTGCTCGAACAGTGTAACGAGCTCTCAGTAAGTGATTGTATAACGCACAAAGAGTAAATCTACATCGTTGGTTATCAAAAATTTTAAACATGAGGGTTTTCAATTCCCCATCCATGCCCGGGACGAAAGTGCTCAACAAATTTTTGTACGGGGCGGCTCCGCCCAGAGGTCCAACCCCTTACCTTTTTATATACGATTTTTTTTTTTATGAAAAAGGTACCCCTTCCACATACCTTGTTTAGAACTTTGCATCTCTTTAAAACGCAACCCCTAATTTGTGTTGGGTGTCCTGTGCCTTAAGGGGTATCCTGTGCAATTAATAAGGGAGGTTATTTTGAGATTGCATTTTCGTCGTCGTCGACACACATTTGCCTCACTTTGAAGTGCTTGCTTACGTTTTGTCTCACTTTGACGCGCTAACTCACGTGGTGTTTCGTGTGTCCTCGGCGTTCATCTTTTCAAAGGTTTGCTGAGGTCTGATATTCTGTCTTCGTAAAGCGTTCATCTTTTAAAAAGTTTGCTGAATCTTTGTAAAGCGTACATCGATCTGTGTTTGCTGAATCTTCCAAAGCGTTCATCTTTCAGAAGTTCGCTGTTAAATTTTACTTAGGATTAAGCCTTCATAATTTTCAGCATGGTTCGCCGTCACCGTCTTTGGAAAATGTGAGCGATTCCATTCCTGGTGCATGCATCAAACCGGGTTTAGTTCGGCTGCCTTTGTGTCACAAAGTAAATCTACTGAGTTGTGTAGCTCGGCAACCGTTGTGCCACAAAGTAAATCTACCGAGATGTGAAGCTCGGCGGCACCATTTGATCAGGACTTGTAATATTTTCGGCACCAGACAAACGAACACTTTAACTCTATGTTATTTATTAGGAAAAACTTATAAA
This sequence comes from Porites lutea, assembly GCF_958299795.1. Lineage (NCBI taxonomy): Eukaryota > Metazoa > Cnidaria > Anthozoa > Scleractinia > Poritidae > Porites > Porites lutea. The sequence goes on from NC_133209.1 coordinate 2,886,239, forward strand.
CCAGCCCACAGTAGCGCCACTCTCGATTCACTGAAATCAACACGCTCGACCAAATTACTGGAAAAGTTATTGACGTAAGCCGCACACACATTCCACTGAAGGCTTTGACAGGATTAGTGCGAAATTTGAATTCAGATGTGAAAGCTTTTAAAAAAGTAAATTCAGTTGAATTCATTTTGTCGACAAGTTGATGATTGGATGCTCTTAAAAATAACAGAGAAAATTATCCGAAGAAATGTTTTTGAAGAAAGAAAAAGAATCCCGGGTTAAGCGCTAATCGTCCTTTGAACAACTGCGCCCTGTAATCGCGCCAGTAAAACAAAAGTTAAAATGTTCTATTTACACGCCCGACGCTCTCTGGCCACTGTCTCCTCCGATTACAAGCATTTGACACCAAACCATATTATTAGTTTCGTTGTACGCAAGCCTTACGTTCAAAATATGCCATAATCATATTTATTTATCGCAAGAACCATCAAATCTTCCCCCCTCAGCTGTTACCCGCCTGTACGCCTAACAAACATATCGAACGCACTCTCCTAAGCTTCGATTACTCCTAGTTTAACTGTTGTAAATGCACTGTCGTTTAAATAGGAATCAATCACAAAAATAGAACGTTTTCTCGACTTTATAAAGCCATAAAATTCACCTGTTAGCCGTTTTGGACCCTTTCACAGACCCAAATGACAGATTTCTACCTGAAGCATGAAAAAAGTACCCCTTTCGGGCGGAGCTTCCCCGTATAGACCATTATAAGGAGTACCGCCCCTCCCGGGCATCCATGTTAACAGCCGCTTAGTTTCTTTCGATTCTCGATTCTTACTGATAATTTTTTTTTTCTCTTAACAGTCTGGGGGTCATCACTTAGATAAGTGCACCTACCTCTACTGTGCTGGTAAAAAGCCGACTGTGCTCAATTTTTGCCGCAAATAAACTTTATGGCCATCGACTTAGAAGAAGAAAGTGAAGCGGAAGCAAGTGGAATTAGGGAATTACTTTGTACGTTTTTTGTACCAATTCGGTGTCAGACCGTAATCAAATGTATTTTTGCACCTCTAAAATTTGATTGTAATTTCTTTTCTGTTCCAAATTCCTCTTGTCACTGATCAGATGTCATTTCCTAGATGAAAATGGTCACACATCACAAAATTTCCGCTTTTCCATTTTGTGTGCCTCGTTTACTTGTTTGTTTGTTTGTTTGTTTACGCTTGTAAACGCATTTTCTTTCCCTTGATTCGCATTTTTTTTAGTAGAAAGGGCAAATATTTTTGGTGTTGCAATTTTGTAGGTTTTGGAAAATGAAATGGTTTAATTTGTTTCATTCGTGTCGAGGGGCATCTTTTTAATTAGCGATTTCTTTTTCCTGTGTTAAGTCCTATCCTTCTGCTCCTACTTATCTCCAGCTAGAACTTTAGATGGCTCCAGGGAAAATTCCATAGGCAACAGGACCGTGCCAGTTCCGCTTTTTCTGCTTCCATTGAACGCAGAGATATGAAAGTTCACTTCCTGTAAGAAAAATTGTAATTAAAAATTATTAATATCATTATATATCAACTTATATTTTTGTTTTGCTGTAACTTTATTGTAATTTACTTGAGTGATTCTAAGTATAAAGTAGGTTTTGTTCACATTATAGTTTAGGCTTTCACTAAACCAAGAGAGCAATGGCTTTGCTAAACGGCGTTATAAGAAGCTGGCATTAAAACAAGTGATGAACAACAGCGTAAAGAAGTACTGTAAAACAGATTCGAAGGTTGTCTTTGTAATAAAATGGGTTTCGTATTCACTGTGTGAGCCTGCCATTTCCGAGGCTGTAAAACCGCTGCCAGACTGTGTTTGTGTGAACAGTAACTGCTGTAGAAGTTTCTTTTCCTAAAAATACATTCTTCGTTTATCGTTTCTTGTTCGGTTCAATTGCATATAAACACCTTAATTCGCTCTTATAAAATTGGCGTGTTGAGAGTGAGCAGATTGTCGAGCTGACTCAGATCTCGTGATTCAAGCTGTTTGGCAAGGATGTAGTTCAACCAACATCAATTACAGTAAACTGTCTGAAAATAAAACCTTCATACACTAACCCAGTAGGAGGTTTGTTGAACACCGCGGGCGCAAGAGAACGAAATGTTGAGCACCTGATTTTCCTCCCCTTGATCCCCTTCCAAGAGGCTATCAAGCAAGCTTTGCCCTACCTTTAAAATCAATTTTATATCTAACGTTGTCTGAGCAACACAGTTAAGATGGATGGCTCCGTCAGTAAGCGGGCACTTGGGGACTGTTCGTTATTTATGCATAAGGGGGGGTCGGTGATTTTAAAGCAATTCAGGCATATCAAAAATTTACCCCTCCCCGAAAGTGGGTATTTTAAAAAATTACCCCCCCCCCCCCGTTTATGTGACAGGCCCAAAATGTAAACCCCCCCTACCCCCACCACCCTCCCCTCGGGACGCGACGTGCCTCCGATTGCGAAATTGCGTACAACACGTGTTCTGGCCGGTTGCCGATAAACCAAAATCCATTGCAAGGTCATTTGTGATCGTACAGTATAGAAGCTCTAAATAAGGAAAGCGAATTTGCAGCGCCGGTGTTAAACGTGGGCCCAGAAAAGATCAGATTTAAGAGAGAAGTCAACGGTAGGAACGTTTGTAAGGAGCTCATTGCAAGGATTGAACCACGAGGATGTACTTCTGAAACTGGAGACAAAAATTATAACAATGCTATTATTAAATATCAGATTGCATGTAAAGGGATTTAATAAGTTAATATAATGGAACCTTTAAATAACGCTACTCCACGTCAAGTTTTCTTGGCTTTTCAAACTATAAAGACCAGGCGCTTTGTATTAAAATAGAATTCTAGATACAGAGTTCAACTTTTTAAATATGTCTGTAAAACGGCTACACAAGTGTTGAAACAACAGTTTCTAAAAGCTACCCCCTCCCCCTATTTGTATTTAAAAAAAACACCCCCCCCTTTTTCATTGATTTTGAAAATTTTACCCCCCCCCCCCCACTCTAAACACCGGCCCCCCCTTAGGCATAAATAACGAACAGTCCCTTAGAGCTGGTCCCTACCGCTCTGCAGTCATTTTTCTATAGCTGAAATCCCTTAAAGACGAACGCCTCTCCAAATCTCTATAAAGGATTGGGTTTTTTTAAAGTAAAGACATATCTTCGTCTTAAACAATTTCTTGTTTCGGTTGTAATAATTAAAGACCTATATTACTAAATTGCTTTTTATTGTACATGCATGCAATGTATATCTGTACCTTTTGGTCTACTTAGCTTTCTTAAGAATTGGCTGCTGTCATGTTACTCTGGATCATTAAATTAGACAGTTCTTTGCAGTGTAACATGAAAACTATAACCTTGGGGAAAAATTGTTAAGAAAAACGTATGTTGTATGTCATTTAACATTACAGTTCTTTAAAGCACTATGGATTTCACAATTCCCAATTTACTTTGCAAATATTTTTAATCATTCACCAAAATCATGGACTAATCTCTTTGGAAAAATTCCAATTTTGTGAATATTATAAAAATACATTTTTATAGGCTAGCAAGTCCTCTTTTCTATAAAAAATATCAACCAACTATATTTCTTGGCATAATTTGCCCAAAAACGTGCCTTGAAATAAATTCAAGTTTTTAACCAAATCATGGATTAACCTCTTTGGAAAAATTCCAATGTTGTGACCACTATATATGTTTTTTCTAGAAAGCCTCCTTTTCTATTTAAAATATTAACAAAATTTATTTCTAGGCTTATTTTGGCCAAAACAAATGAAGATTTTTCTACTTTTTTTAAAAATAATAAAATAAAAAATAACAATAATAAAAATTGTTTAAAGAGGAGAGGCGGAAATGATGTACAACCCAAAAACTGGAAAGGAAAAATACTAAATATATGTATTACAATAATTCGTCACCGCGGTTTAGGCCATGAGGTTCAAGAGTCATGGCCTTATCTATCAAGTTCGACTCCCTGGCCTTACGAATTGAGTCACATGAAGAATGAATTTTCTCTGGTGGGATTAAGTGCATGTTAGTATGAGAAACAGCAGTGGGTTTAGATTTGATGTTAGTTTTGTCGACTGCATGACTGTGTTCGTTAAATCTGTCCTTGAGACGTCGCTTAGTTTCACCTATATATTGTAAATTACAACGGTTACATTGAACCATGTAGATCACGTTTCTAGTGTTACAAGTTACAGGTAATGTGTGAAGTGATGGAGTGTGTTTCACCTGTAGCGTAAAAGGTATAACTTGTGAGGCCGTTAGTAATGTATTAACAAGTGGCACAATTCTGTCCACAGCGGAAGGAGCCTGGCAGAAAATGATTGTTGGAGATAACGGGTAATTGTGCCTTAACTAAAAGGTCACGAAGATTAGAGCTACGTCTGTAAGCAACAAAAGGCGGTTGCTTATATTAAAGACGTCTTTGCAGCGGTTAAAGGAGTGTAAGATGTTAAAATGTTTCCGTAGGATATTAGAAATGTGTGGAAGTGCTGGGTTATATGTGACGACAAATGGTACCGTGAACATCGTTGAGTACCGTAAAATTCCGACAATAAGCCCTGGGACTTATATTTTTCAAAGGCCCTTTTTGAGGGGCTTATCTATGAAGGGAAATTTGCGTTTCAAAATCGATTGGGCTAGCCTTATAGTTGGAAAGAAATTTACCGTTTTTGCTTTGTTTTACTTTGTATTTGAGGGCAATTTCCCTGAGTACAAGCCCCCGAGGGGCTTATATTTGGAGGGGCGATTTAACGAAGGGTTTTTTGCTTTACGAGTTTGGGGGGCTTATATTTGGAGAGGCTTAAACGTGGAGGGGCTTATTTTCGAATTTTACGGTATTCAATGAGATGTTTCAATATGCCAGTAATATACATGGATAGAGAATCTCTCCTTATAAGTATGAAGTACGAACTAACGTAGAAAAACAATCAAACTCTTTCATCGCTATAGATATCTGGAAAGACCTTTCATCTTCAAAATAAGTCAAAAATCATCTTGTGTGTAAACAACAGAAATAAAATTATTCATTAGCGAGCCACAGAAAATTAACCAAAATGTAAAAAGACACTAAAGTCTTTCCTTTTCAACTGAAGGGTCAGTGGGGATGGGGAGTTGTGTGCTCTTTATTAATTTAAGTTAATTTATTAATTCATTTATCCATTCTATTTTCTTCTTTTTCACCTGCTTATATGAACACTTACACTGACTGACCTTAATTGGATGGGGAGCTAACTGGAAAACATTACAATTTATTTAGCTTCCCAGGTCGCACTTATTATTTCTCTTATATTATAAAGCTATAACCTAGCACAAATTTCAGTTATCTAAAGTTAGTGTAGGTAATAGCATGATTTGTAGCGATATTTGGCATAAATACCACGAGTGATATTTCGAAATTGTTATACGTAATTTCACGAGCCGTTAGGCGAGTGAAATTTGAGACAATTTCGAAATATCACAAGTGGTATTTATGCCAAATATCACGTACAAATCAAGCTATTATTTGTTTATACTACTACCCGCAAAAGGTTTGTAATTTTCACATGTAGGTATTTCAAATTAAGCTGAAATACCACTGCTCTAAGCCAATCAAATTGCAGAAATTTCTCATGTAGTGGTATAAAAATGTAATTTCACCATGAGATGAATAACAAATTACTATTACTAACCTGCAACTATGGCATGGCACTTAATTGCTTTGTATGTACAACCTCTGATATTGTAATATCATCCACCTATTTCCAAAGATCGGTGATGCGTGTCCAGTGGGTATTCCACACTTCCTCTGATCTAACTTAAATACATTATTTAAGCAAGCTGAAATCGCGCCCGCGCCTGCATCCTTCCAGTTTATTCCATTGACGTCACTTCCTAGCCTGTGTACTTAAGCTCTGAAGCACACGTACCAACTCTTACGGCATGCGTATGGAGATGGGATCAGAAAAATTGACCTGTGTGCCCAAATAATTTTGAAACAAGACCAATTTAAGCACTGAAGCACTGACGGGGTGATATAGTTGTGCGCATGCGTAAGGTAATGGCCAATGGCGGAGTTGGTAGGTTTGCTTCAGTGCTAAAATTGGTACCGTGTACAGATGCCCTCACCCCTAAAAAAAATCGTCTGCACACAGGATACTCACTCCCTTGTTCCTTGTGATTTCGCAAGGCTTTTCTACTTCCTGTTCAAAAAGTTTACAACTTCCATCCTTCGTGGGAGATTCGTGACTTCCTGTCGCAAACCCCGAGTAAGGCCATCATTTTTCATTGGTTTTCTTTCATTTCGGTTTGTTTTCCGTCCGTCTCTTGAGTCAAGCTGGAACATCATATTATTCACCCAAACTGCTTTCTTCAGGTTCTCTTGTTTTTTATTTTTTTACCTTTTTTAGGCTCGATTACCAGCCGCTGTTCGAGAAAATGATCAAAGACCGGACCCGGGAGACGGCGGAAATCGAGCCTACCTTTTTTTTGTGCGTACTAAACTACACATTTTTCATCCGGCTTCTACCTTCATCTGATTATGACGATGGCATGAATAGTTCGTGGTTTACCTAAACCTCCAAAATCAGAATTTATGCTCTTTATTCCTCAACGTGGTTGTAGCTTACGCCACCAAAACGTTTCACGGGTGTGCCTCAAGCTGTAACACGTCTCAGCTTTTGATGAAATAAATACGCTGTTATTGACTCATTGGACAGATAAGAAGAGCTGTCCGATTCTTCGACTTTTGTTTGGGATTAATACCAAGCGCACATACACTTTCTTAGTCAAAATGCTACGTTTTTGTGACGTCATTTTCAAGGCATTTCTGGTGGCTTTCTTTACGAAAGGAGCATTTACAATTGGTAAGTCCAAAGAAAAGCAGAACCTAAAGCACTGGTCAGCGGAAACTGGGCCCATTCAATTCTGCAAAACTGACCGTACTTTGCAGAACTCAATGTGTCTACTTTGTATATTTTTGCTCTAGCAGGTCTTCTCTATATCCTACTACGTTCTGCGGCATAGTCGTTTGAGGTCCTTTGCAGTTAATGTCGATTTAGTGCATTTCTTTGCATGTTTCAGGGGCACCCAACGACAATTATCGGAAAATTATCTGTTCGGAAGACGATTTGAGGTCTAGAATTTTCGGATCATTTTCTGACAAATTTCTTGCTTGCTTACCTCTCCTAGGATTTTCGAACTTCAAAAAAATCGTATAATTGCCCATTTTTAACGGATTTTTACCTAAAAAGGTCACCTAGAATTTTCGGGAGCCCTTTTTCTGGCTGAAATTTTCGAAAAGGTAAATTTTGATCCCTATAATTTTCGGATCACTATACTTTCGGCTAGGAAATCCGAACAGATGAAAAATTTTTAGGGGATAAAGATAAGCCTTTATCTACCGTTGAAATACTAAAGTACGTTCAACAATGCTATGTTTTATGTGGTTTTGAACTATATTCTCGTTGGGTGCCCCTGATGTTTTTCTTGTACATTTCTTTACCGTCAATGCACGACTACGACATGAACATGGACATGAACACAAGGCAACGTCTTTTAGAATTAAATTCCAGAAAAATTTGTCAACATTTGACGAACTGGACGAGATGGAATAAGCGCGATAAAGTTTGAAGCAGCGCAACTGTACCTTTTAAGTGACATTTTCGTAGCAGAAGCCGCCGCCGTCGTTGTTGCTTAATCTCCTTATTTTTACATCACAGCAGCACTTGTGTCCTCCACCTCCAAGAATTTTTGCCTCAAATGTAACTTTTTAGTATTACTAGTATTTTCGGTAACACTTTGAAAATTGAATCGATGAAAATCAATCAATAATGATGCAATTTTAAGAAAAGTCGCCATACTAGTATTCGCTAGTGTATCCGTGGCCTCTCTTAATTCTACCTCTATTGAGAAAATTGAGAAAATAAGGAGTATCTTAGATAATTGGTCGGCTAGAAGACTGACCCTCTTGGGTAAAATTACAATCATAAAAACTCTAACCGTATCATTAATCGTCTACATATTATCATCTCTTCCAACACCTCCTGACATACTCAAAACAATCAACTATATATTGTACGATTTCCTTTGGGACGGTAAGGACGATAAAATCAAAAGGACGACAATGATAAATAATTACGCGAAAGGAGGACTTAAGATGTTAGATATTCAAAGCTTTAATGAATCCTTGAAAATGAAATGGATCCAAGGGTATCTAAATGAAGAAAATAAAGGGAAGTGGAAACGTTTTTTTGACCATTACTTAGGGAAGTACGGAGGAAAACTATTGTTCCGAAGCAATTTGAAACAACCAGATTCTACACTGCTCAACTTCAAGGACCCTTTCTTAAAAGAAATTATACAGTACCGGACAAAATTTAATTACAAAGACGATAACCTCGATTTTGCCTCCACATATATATATTCTGTCTCACACCAAAGTTTCCAAGAAAATTTATGAATCAGTCTAATAAACGAAAAAGCTTCTATACCATCAAGGAGTCAGGGAAAGTGGTTGGAAGAGACAGACATACATTGTAATCTTAGTATAATAGTAAACTGGGAAAATACGTACTGCCTATCATCTCTGTGTACAAGAGAGTCAAAGCTTAGCGCGTTCCAATTTAAATTCCGTCACAGAAAAATAGCCACAAATGACTTTCTGTGCAAAATAGGTATCAAACAAACAGATTCCTGCTCCTTTTGCGAGGAACAAAAAGAAACCCTCGTTCATCTATTCTGGACTTGCAAATACACTCAGAACTTCTGGAAGAGCATGTTCGAGTGGATCTCTCAAAATTTCAAAGATTTAGAAAACGTCTCTCCCTCCTTGTCTCTCTGTTTCGGTCTCATTGACGACATAAAAGACCTTCTCTTTCATCACCTACTCCTTATAGCTAGACATTACATATACACCTGTAGACTTGGGAACAAGCTTCCTAAGCTGCAGGTGTACATACAGGTACTTATGAACTCGATAGAAATTGAAAAGCATATTGCATTCCACAATAACGACTCAAAGGTCTTTGTACGGAAAAGGTCTCGCTTTAAAAATAGCCTCTCACAAAATCCATTGCATTAATATATAAGAAGCGTAAAACGTAGAATCCCTTGACTTGAAATCAAATATCTTGTATGACCTTTTGAGTGATTTTATTTTACTAGATGTATATACTTTTTGCTAGATTTATTTGTTTACTTTAGTCTCGTACCTTTCTGTTTTTGGTGGCAATATTTGTTTTCTTTGTTTAGTCATACAAAGTAGTTGCATACTCGAAACATCTCCACATTTTTCAATTGCTTTGTAAAATGTAGAATCCCTTGACTTGAAATCAAATATCTTGTATGACATTTTGTGTGATTTTATTTTACTGTATATGTATATACTACAATGTATGTCAATACTTGTTGTGGTCATAAAAAAAAAAAGTGTATCCCTGGCCGGAATTATTGAAATGGAGTGTAATTTAACGAAGGCAATTAACATTTGGCATTACTTAAGGTCTACCAAAAAAAATTCCACTCTCGCACACTTGATCCCTTCAATGCGGGTCAGCTAATGGACGAACGGAATAACTGCATGGTCAGGTCACGATTTTTGCGATGATGTTGCTTGTTTCGTTAACAAGAGGCAACCCAACCTACAGCTTTAGTTTTCAGGCCATTCGTGATCCCATTTAGCCTGTTGTTTTATAGTTAAAAAAGATATCATTCCAGGATATTACAGTCAATTGAAAGTAAAATGCTAAAATATATTACTTTACATCACGGTATGATATCCTGGCCCCCTCAACAGCTCAAACAGCGAGTTGGTGTGCTGGCTATCCAGGAGGGGTTTTAGTTTTCTAATAATTCTGCTTTATTCACAGATGTTGTAAACGAAATTGATATGTTCAAGGAAGTTGGACTGCTTGACAAACCTCTCCCACAAGGCGTCACTTCAACACAGGGACAAAACAACAGCAGCCGCGCCTTTCACTTTACCACATCAGATAAAGACCTCGTTGCAAATCAGACCGCTTTTAATAACACAGACACGCTTATTCACGACAGTCAAGATTTTTGGGTCTCTGCATGGGTCAAGCTTGATGCAAATGACTTTAGCGACAATACCATCCTCTCAATTAGCTCTGGAGACGGAAATGATCTGTATTTCAAGCTGAAAATATCGTGAGTTAAACTGAAATTAATTGTAAATACTTTAGCTTCCTCTTCCCTCTGTCTTTCGAATATGGTGACATAGCCTACAACTGTCCTCATTTAAATCCCAAATCTTTTTTAAGGCCGAGGCACTCGGTTGGAGTTTACTCCAGCCAAAAGGAGATTGAGTATATTTCTGCTTCCATTAGTGCTAGTTTCACAATTTACTCTATTTCTCCTCCTCCCTCCCATTCCTAACACTTTACGTGCTTCCTCCCTTGAGCTTCGGAAGGCTCTGCGATACACGTATTTCTAGTTTCAGAAATAATACTTCATAATAAAGCGGTTGAATCACACGATCGCCTGGGGCCAGCCGGGGAAAAACACCCTCTGCGTGTCGTTTTCTTGCGAAAGGGCATACTCCAAGTTCGTTCGTTCTCACTGTTGTTTCTGAGAAAAGTAAGAGATTGTTTATAGTCTAGTGGTGATGTAAACAAATGTCGCTTTATTTTCAGAGGTGTCAATGCCGGTGGCCTTAAGGTCGAAGTTTCAGTGAGGCACACAAAAGGGTCTGATCCCAGACCCATCGAAGCTTTATCTGACCGCTATACGGTGGAGTACGACAAATGGAACAAAGTCGCAGTACGGTTGCAAGACGGCGAGCGGGTTATTAGGATTTACATTAACGACACGGTCAACCCCGCAAAAGTGGACATGTTACCTGGTATCGCTGCCTTTCCCAAAAATGCTCAACTCCGTCTCGCTCAAGAATTATCAAAGGGGAGCGAGGGGCAAATTACTATTATAGATAAATTCAAGGTAAAATGTCCTAAACGCCGAAACTTTTGGCAGGCAAAAATTCGGAAGTGGATCGACTACTCCAGAAAATACCACAACATATCATAATGCGCTTTATTTGTCACGCCAAAATTTTGCGTAAGTGTTGTTTTTAGTTTCTCTTGGGGCCATTTTAATTCCTAAGAGAAACTGAAGACAATGCTTATGCAAAATTTTGGAGTGACAAACAAAGAGCATCATGGTATGTTATGGTATTTTCTGGAGTGGTCAATTGCTCAATGACACGTTTATGATGATTAAGTTTCTTTTCTTTTTTCCAGGGAGATCTTCAAGATGTGAAGCTTATGAGAGGAAATTTGAACGATTGTCCACCTCTTACTACGGTAATTTGACGAGATTGAAAACCTAAAACCTGCGGTAAAAGGCCAAATGCTGAAAACTTTAAAACTCCAAACCTTAACTATCGTAAAGGGAAAATTTACCTCTTAACTCTAATTTTCAAGTAAATTTGGGACATCCTCGTAAATTGACTTAGAACTTTTCTTCCCAGTCAGTGAGCAGATACAGCAAAACCAGAAACGGAAAAGTTGATGTGAATCCGAAACTGGAATGGTTTTCTTATTCACAAAATTCCAAAACCAAAAGGAAAAATCGTCAGTCACCACTGAAGGAAGCAATTCCTAACTGAAATCTTTTGACACTCCCTGATACTGAAGGAAAAAAGCTGTTCCCGTATTTATTCGATTAACCGCCCTGGGCGCTTATTAAATTTTTTGGACCTTGGGAGTGGGCGCTTATTCGAGGCTGGGCGCTCATTAAATTTTCTCCATTCTCAGCAAGCGTAGTAGTATATTTTGAAACAAAACAGTAAATGCTAATAACAAAAAGAGAAGATGTAACAAAGCAAGGTTTCTGTAAAAGACCCTGAAGAAAACTCCGTCTACGGGAGTGTCTCTTGTTATCTCTCATTGGAGTTTTTGTGGGAGGGAGTGGGGTAGGGTGGGCGCTTATTTGAGGCTGGGAGCTTGTTAACTTTTTCTGCCTTTAGGGGAGGCGCTTATTCGAGGTGGGCGCTAATTCGAGGTTGGGCGCTTATTCGAATAAATACGGTATCTTTCAAATCCTTTAGGCATCGGACTGATCACATAGGCCCCCAACGCAGACGTTCTTGGGGGTTCGTCAGTGGAGCCGGAACTCGTGTCGAACCCCTAAGAACGTGTGCGTGGAAGGCTAAAGGCTGGTTTTCACTAACGACAGAGTCGGAGTCGTAATCAGAAGCGTAGAGCTTATGATCTAGTGAAAACCAGATTGTCGGAGTAGGAAGCAGAAGCAGAAGAGCCAAACCAATCACAAAACGTGGGAACGTGCCTTTTCCTTGGTTTATCCTTCCGCTTTAGCCTGCGTGGTAGGCGTTCGAAAGGGAAGGAGAAGGGGATTAGGGCGCGAGACCACGCGCGAGGGAGGAGGGAGGAGGGGAACAGCGTTTCCCTCCCTCCTTCCTCGCGCGCTCCTCGCGTTTCTCTCGCGCCTAAAACTCCCTTTCCCTTTCCTTTCAAACGCCTGCCACGCAGGCTACTTCCGCTTCTGCTTCCGACTCCGACAATCTGGTTTTCACACGATCATAAGCGGAACGTAAGCGACGGAGTCGGAAGAAATGGAAACGTTCTGATTCTTCTGACTCCGATTTTTGATTTTCACTACATAAGCGTTCTTACGACTCCTCTTACGACTCCGACTCCGACTCCGACTCCGACTCTGTCGCTAGTGAAAACCAGCCTTCAGGACACGAGTATTCCTTTTAAACTGTGACAAAGCAAACCTTTTACAAACAGTTTTCCAATTTTTTAGCCGTTTTACAGCTAACAGAAGACTGCAAATCACTCGGTTTTTCTTATAAATTAACCGCTCCTCGTAAAACAAGAAAGGCCGGCAGAATGGCTCCCTCCTCCCTATTTATTTTTCACCCGCACAGCTCGCATTTTGACCATGGTATAATACTGCTGTACTGCAGTCTGTACGTGCTAACCCTTTTGAAAGTCTCGACCAACCATGCTGCCGTTTGTTCCAATGCAGTGCAAATGTTCTGACGCGTTACAGCAAAAGAAATGCGTAATGGACGGCATTAGGTATGACGACGGAGCTCGGTGGACCAAAAACAACTGCAGCGTTTGTAAATGCGAGGTGAGTGAACGCATTATAAAGCGGATTTCAGGGTGGGTTTTGATTGACTCAAAACTCGCCCCAAATTTTTTTAATTTGGCCAGGACTTGCTGGCAGGTGTTTTCCCGCGCTTGGCAGCTACTGAATGTATATGCTTGGAGATCTGATTGGCTCATTTCATCATCTGTGTGTACCGTGATTGGCCAAAGTTGTTGCTTTGATTACAACAACGACAATCTCTCTTGGTATAAATACAATTAAAAATATTTCGTTTTTTGTATGAACTAATTGAGCCTGTCCACAGTCTCTTTATTTATTTTTTTTGGTGTGTTTTCAGTCTGGACATGCGACCTGTACTTACACGTGTAAAGTCTGCGCAGACGATGGACAGCAGTATCTCCAGGACGAGACCTGGAAAATGTCCAATAACACCTGTTACACTTGCCGCTGTCAGGTAATAAAACGCCTTTAATTGCGCATGCTCACCTTTGTCTGACCAGGCAGGTACATTCAGTTCTCTTTCAATAGTAAGATCATCGTTAACATAGGTAAAATGGTTGATGAGCTAATGTAAATCATGAATTTTCATGAACTTGTTGAAAAAGCGAAGAGAGCACGCCTTGTTAGTTTTCTGTTTTTGCGAAAGTATTTTTTTAAGATGCAGCCACCCTTCGATATTTCTTTCTTTTTTCTCTCTTTCTTTACTTAGATCTTTCGTTCGTTCTTTCTTTTATGCATTGATTTGTTTTATCTTTTTCCTTTCCTTTCTATTCTTCCTTGCCAAAGAGACGGTCTCTTTCTCTTTCTTACGTTCTGCCCCTTTTTCCCTGTCATTATGAGCATGAACAAGTCGTCAGTACAGAGTTAATAAGATCATGACGATATTCGCTGTTTCAGGACGGTCAATCCAATTGTTCTCCTCCTTCCTGCCCAAAAACCAACTGCGCGTCTAGAAAGACCATAATACCTGAAGGAGAATGCTGCGAGATTTGCAAAGGTACCTTTTTTTTTCTTTTCGTTCGTTCACAAACCCTTTAATCTCACAGTAGAGATCGTCGAAAGCGCGTATGAAAGGAAAAATTGCGCGCTAGCCTCGTTCAAGGGGCCCCAAATTTTCGCGGGGGGCTGGGGGGATAAGGAGAAAGGAAAAAGCCTGTGAACAGGCTAAGAATATTCCCATACAAGTGGTAAATACTTAGTCTCTGGGAGCATGTACTCAAAGCACCGCATTAAATGAAGCTGTCCTCGCCAGTTTCCTTTTTCTTTTCCCCCTGTTTTCTTGTCCTTGTGACACAATCTTTTTTGTCCACTGGTGATGTCTGCTCGTGCTTTCTAGCTTTCTTTTCGTCTTGTACCCCACATGAGAGTTTGTTCAGAGAATAGTTTATTACTACTTGTGGCATCACGATTTTGCTTTTTTATTTTAGAGGAATACTGTAAGAGAAAAGGAAAAGTATATAATTCATGCGGCTGTGAAAAGACATGTGACAACCGTTCAGGATCTTGCGCCGGTCAGTGCAAGGAAGGTTGCTTCTGTAAACGAGGCAAGGTTTTGAACACGCAAGGGGAATGTGAGGCTAACAGCAATTGTGGTTGCATTTACAAAGGAAAGAAATATAAGGTAAGTCCAATCCGCCCTTGCTATCTCCCGTGGGGAGCAAGAATGGCGCAGTGATGAGAGCACTCGCGCCCACCAATGTGGCCTCGGTTCAAATCCTGCGTCGAAGTCATATGTGGCTTGAGTTTGTTGTTGGATCTCTACTTTGCTCCAAGAGGTTTTTTTGGGAACTCCGGTTTTCCCTCTCTTCAAAAGCCAGCATTTCCAAATTCTAATTCGATCTGGAAATGGAACAGGTCAACTGGTTTTAACCAGTTAAACATGTTAAAACATGTTTGCTGTTAAGTCAACACCAGAAGAATGGCGAAAAGGAGGAATGCGCTTCTACAAGAAAAGATTGTGGGTAGCAGCTATACACTATAGGTATTTTAAGATGGCGATTTTCGTGAGGCACCCTCGCCAAAATCCCCCCATTCTGCGTGATGTTTTTCATTACAAAGATCAGCCTCCTCGGTTATTATTTTCTTGGGCTTTGTTCACACTATAATAGATGGCTTTTGCGCCGGCGCAAAGACCATGCCAGAAAAGGCTCCTGTTTACACTTAAGATCGGTTAGCCTCCTACGCAGACTTTCTTAGGTGTTCGTCACGCGTTCCTCTGCCCCACCAATGAGGGGCAGAGAAACGCGTCACGAACGTCTGCGTAGGAGGCTATAGTCTGCGTAGCAGGCGCTTGGAAGTAGTGGGCGCAAGAAAGAATTGGCGCCCGGTACGCAGCCTAGGGAGGCTAATGAACGGTGAGTTCGTCCCGATTTCTGTATCGACGCGATTCTTCCCCCGCCGATCTCTTAAGTGGAGGGTTTACAAATTGGATATGTGTTCATACTATAGCGTGTCGGCACGAAAAATTATTGTGTATAGCGTGAACATGGCCTTAGCACTGCCTTAGTTTCTTTCGATTCTTAACACGAATAACATGTTTCTTTTTTCCACAGTCTGGAGGGTATAAGTTGGACCCTTGCACATACGGCTTCTGTGCTAGTGGAGATATGGCTCTGTTCAATTTGTGTGGAAAATAGACCTTTATGGTGTGGTCATCTTCTCAGAAAATGGTTGGTATCTACTCCAGCGAGTCTTTTACTGTATAAAGTAGGTTTCATGATATTATAGCTTAAGCTCTTATGGACGTAATAGAGCACTCACTCGATAGCAGAATCTCCTAAACGGAGTAATAACATGTAATAATAAAGACAGTGGAACAAAACTTTAAAATTTCGTGTAAAAAGGAATAACTTACACCATAAAGAATTACCTTGTAAATGAAATAGATTAAAAGAGTTTCTTTGTAATAAATTGATTTTCGTATTCTTTGTATGAGCCCGTCATTTTTGAGGCGATGACTGCTGCCCCGGTCCTCATTACTCCTAGTGCCAGATCCTTTTGACTGTGTTTGTATGAACAGTATTTGTCGTAAAAGTTTCTTGTCAACTTTTCCCTGAAGATACATTCTTCGTTTATCGTTTCCTGTTCGAGACACGAAAAAAAAAAACAAAAGTTTAACTGAAAACACCGTCGCTAACTGGCACCCTGAAATCGGCGGGTACAGAATGTCCAGCTGACTCAAAATTCATGATTTAAGACATAAAAAAGGCCTAAACGGAAAACGTAATTACCGATGAAGAGCCGGAGCGTTTATAAGATTTTTTAGTGTTCCCGAGGCGGCGTTTATTTGAAAATCACATCTCTTACAGTGCGACTGCTCTAACCAGGGCACTTGGAAGAAGATGGTCCAATCATAACGATTTCTAAGAACAAAAGATTTTTACGGTAGTAGGCAAGCTGGCCAATAACGTTCATATATTTGAGGGCTGCTTCCTGAGAGGTCAGATTAGTTCAATCGGTTTTGAAGATTTCAACGGTTGCATAGATGAATCTTGAATTTTATTGGTCCGTCTGCCGAAAAACTTGAGAATCTTTCGTTTTCAGAAATCCCTGATTGGACAATCTTCTTCCAAGTGCCCCGGTTCGAGGAGTCGCACTGTAAATCACTGAGACAATTACGATGAATCATTTGTGAAAATTATGTAAAACAGAAAGATGTTTAAATTTCCCGTGTCTCGCTTTTTTGTAATTGTCTGGATAGTGTCAATGGCCAAATTGTACCTAGACTGCGAGTAGTCTCTCTCTTTTTTTCAGATTTAGCAAGGGAAGTACTACTCTCCCTCGTAGCCGTTTTTTGGATGTCACGCAACGCTCTCCCTCTTGGGGGAGCGTTGCGTGACATCCAAAAACGGCTGCGAGGGAGACTAGGGAAGTGCACGCGCACGGTCATTTGTGTGTCTCGCGTGATCCGCCAGGGGGAACTAAGAAACAAGAGAGACTGCTCGTAGTCTAAGTTGTACCGAGATTTTTCCCTATAATCTTCGAAGAAAAGGTTGCATTCTTCTGATTGGGGGCGGCGTTAAATCGAGTTAACACAATACTTACGAAAACACGACCAATGGTAAATTCTCTGAGAATCAAACCTACTTACAATAGACTGTTAGGAGGTTGTAGGACACTACGGGTGCGTGACAGCGCGAATTGATTTTTTCCCCCTCTCCCTCTTTTTCGAGTGGCTACCATGCAAACAATGCTTTACCGTTTAAATCAATTTTAGGGTAAACTTTGTCTTCACGGAAAACCCCATAGGACACCTAGCGGACCCTACTGGTCTGTAGATATTTTTCCCTCCTGGATTTACACCCTTTATAATCCTAAGTACTCAAAACCTCAAATTACATTTTGTGAAATAATGAAAAGAAGAACTGATTTGGGTTCAGCCCTCAAGCTTGAAAGTTAGAGAGAATCCCTTTCTTATCTCTGCCCTCGAAAGCGGAGAACATTTTAACCGTAAAACGTACCGTGGTGTAAACGTGGCCATGTTTGTTTACTGCGAGATAGAATCCAGTGTGAACACCTTTTATGTGGATGAGGTCTCTTGCTACTGGCGCAAGTTCTAGCACGGCTAAACAATCAAACAAAAGGCATATGACGTTGAGTTATGTGCAGATCACACCCTTCCCAGAATTCCTTCTTTCAACCCCAACCATGGGCTATAGGAGACCCCGGTGGGTACGTAACAAAGTTTTGTACGGGGAGGCTCCGCCCCGAAATTCAACCCCTTAGCCTTTTACACACCATTCTTGAAAGAAAAGGTACCATCTATTGAAAAATGGTACCCCTTTCACACACCTAGTTTAAAATTTTGCATTCTTTTAGAGCGATTTTCGTATAGTTGAAATGAAAACGCGCGAACAAAACAGAAACAACAAACGAACGGAAATAGTGCGATTTGATTGGTTTATCGAACAGATCTGACAAACGCGCGTGGCTTTTGGTTGGTTAAGCGAACGTTCGGGTGAAAAAAAATCATGCCCGAGAACTTTCTTGAAATCAATTGGTACCTTGCTTTGACGTTATACTGCAACACGATTGGCCAATCGAACGATACCTTCTCCGTAATAGGGTTTTCTTTGGGGGGAAAACAAAGAGTCCATGTTTTGATCTTTTCATCCATTGGCTGATAAAACAAATAATGAACACCTACCGAAACCATTTTTCAAAGTCATACGAAAATCGCTCTAACTGCTGTAAATGCACTGTCGTTAAAATTTAAATAAAGCACAAAACCAGAACGTTTTCTCCACTTTTTCACAGCCATAATTTCTATATGTCAGCCCTTTTGGGTCTTTCATAGAGTGCAATGACAGATTTCCCAACCTTTTCATATACTTCAGAAAGTCAAATCCCTACCCTTTCATAAACCTAAAGTCTGAAAAGGTGCCCCTTTCGGGCAGAGCCTGCCAGTAAAGGCCAATATAGCGAGTACCCCACTCCCGCTGCCCAGGTAGGGGACATGGGTTTCCATTAAATAGTGCTTGAATTTATCTCAGTTAAATAAGTTGCATCACACACATTGAAGTGCTCTTTCGCTTTCTCTCTTCACGTCTTTGTTACGAAAGATGACGATAAATTAATATACCGAAAGAAGTGATGCACGTTCAGAGCTGTGGTTTTGCTCATAAAACTTGGCATTCTCTGACATTGTCGTTGTAGTCTAGCGTAAGCAACCACGACTATAACGGCCGTGTGAACCTGACGAGAAAAATGAATTTGCGTTCTTTGAAACAGAGAAAGGAAAATTCATCGTCGTGTGTTCCAGTCTCCCACGCAGGCGTTTTTAGGGGAGCTCGTTTTTCATCCCTCCCCACAAACGAGCTCCCCTAAAAACGTCTGCGTGGGAGGCTACGTGTGTTCACGTTCTCTACAAAACGTCGTTTTAGGAAGTTTCCGGTTGTAGTCATTCAGTGGATGTGAGGGAAATGTATCGAAAAGTGTGACGCACGTGCGGGACACGTGTAGTGTTGTTGTATCGCTCATATGACCAATTTCAGCTTTTTCGACGCAAGTTCTCGTTCCGCCTTCTCCGCGGTTGCTTAAGCTCTCTAAATGCTATATCTCCCCATTACCGTATGGACTGCGCTTGTCACTTGTACCTCTCACGTGACCGTTGTCAGCAATTTCCAAGTATTGTCCGTTTACACAGTAAAGTATGCGCCTTCTGAAAACCAAAGAAACAAAAAAATCTCCGAACGGTTCAGGTTGATCGACTGTCTGCCTTTAAACTTTCAACTTGTCAGATTGATCGACTGGCCTGCTGGACTGTCTGACCTTTTGATTCTGATAAGGCCCTGTTCGCACTGAGCAAAATTTGGAACAATTTAGGTCTCTGGGAAACAGCCCACCTACCCCCCCCCCCCCCCCCCCCAAGCCATCATTTTGCCCAACGTGAGAAGTAAGTGCTAATGCTAGCTTAGGGGAGGGGTAGGTTTCCCCAGAAGCCTAAATTTATTGATCCCAAAATTTTGTTTGTTTGGCAAAAAAATCTGTTAACAGGAAGCCACTTTTAGAGCCAACGATTTATTTTACCGACCAAAATTTTTTCAAATGTCACCAGGGTACAAACATGTCGTCGTCGAAGAGATTTGAAGGCCTATAATTTTCTCCCTTGTTCTTTTACTGCGATGACTGGAGACGACTGTTACTGTTACTAACTCACTCGCCGTCAGACTGACTGTCAAAGCGTTATTTCGGCTAACTTACTGAGTGGCTGGCTGGCCACCACCCCTTTTGTTCTTGGGTTGAATACATGAACCTTAACCAAACCGTTCGAAGTGGGCAAATAATAGATAAGGGCTTCGCGAAATCACTTAGAATTGATCAACATTTAGCATGGAGAAAAAAGTTGACTTACCGCCCCGAGTCGTGCTTATTACTTTCCAAAGTACACGTGCGCCGAAGTGCTGAAGGGTACAAATTGCCCATAAACATGATTCGTTTAGATGTTCATCTAAACCCGAGACAAGAAAAGTCAATAACATTGATTAGCATGTTTTGTCTGATGTTTGATTTGAATGTAACAAGGCTGTCGTTGGTATATATTGGTAACTGAGCCTTGGCTAAGGAGTAGGGCGGGGCCCTCAATTTTGCACTCACTGTGGTTTAGGGTGCGTTCTTTGAGACATACTTCCCAATAAGAATAAACTGGTTGACGTTACGCTCATGGTTACTTACCAACAGTCGAAGCTGTCCTTGCAACCACTCTGATAAACGCCCAGCTCTAGTTAATAAAATTAAAATAAAATTGTGAATTTAAACAATGACTCACGTTCTATAACGAAAAGCTCGCGCATGCGACCAATCCTGCAAGTGATCAAGACCCTTGTTGTGAATTACTCCCTGTTTTTTGTAAGGGACTACGCAGTCAACTCTTCAATGACAAAGGCATTTACTTCTTGATCAAATTTACGCGTAAAATATAAGCGAGTAAGTTAATTTCGAACGTTATGACAAAAAAATAGACTAAATGGATATAATGGTTTTCACCTGAATATATTGGTAACTTAAACAACATACGTCAAGCGTTTCGCAAAAACGCTCCCTGTAAGCGATATGGCCCTCAATAGGTTTAGCACGTGGTCGCTTTGGGGAGCCCATTCTTAAAATCGACAATCTCAAGTTGCGACCACTTTTATGTAGTTTGCAATGTATTGGCAGAGATTCCTGCATGAACAGTAGAGTGAAAGTGTCTTTTAACTCACATTCTGACAGGCTTCCGTGTGGACGAAAGTGAAGTTCGTTGAACGCTGTGTATAACAGGTGGTTTTTAGTCTAGCAAGAAGCTGGCGAGAAAAGCTTAGCTATCGAGGCAAGGCTATGTACTATCAAACAAGCCTAGTTTTAAAAGCTCAGCAAACAATTTCGGAAACGAAATCTCTTTGCTTCGTATTGCGTTTATGCCTTTTGTGCTTACAATGCATACATCGTCCAAACTGAACACGACAAACTTTGATTGTGAGTTTATAGTCATATTTACATGTACACGGCGGCTTATGGAAGACCATCAGCTACCAAAAAGACGAAACCAGAAATACGTGTTCTAATTTACAAAAGCTGGCGTGAAAAGGGACCAGAATTAACTATAGAATTCTGCTTTTGGGCAACAAATTAATACGAGGTTCAAAACGTTGCTAACTTACCTGACAAAAACTTGTTCAGCTTTGGCTTTAATGCAAACAAGTATTCGGAATTGTGATTTGCCCTCTCAGTAGTAAGTCATCTTTAAAGGCTTCCTAGCCCGCAGCGATTTAAAATAGCCCTACACGGGTGAAGAGGTCTCACCCCAGGCGTATAACAAAGTGAAAATAATTTTAAAAGTCAAGAACTTCCGCACACCTGGTGAGCTTTTCATATCCGCCCAGCTTAAATCCTTACAGCAAAGTTTTAAAATTATTATTCGCTGACCCAATACATTTCCTGTAGAAGTTGTGGGGAGAAGATTTTAAATTATTGTCAAAAATCATGTCCTTTTCGTAATACTCATGACTACACTGTTTTATAAAGCATTGCAATAACAAGGAAAAATTTTACGCTGTTCTCTGTTAGGCCTTAAAGTACTAATTTAATAGGCGAATAGACAATCATAGCAGGGAGCGAGACTAGTCATTTCAAACCTCAAACCTTCTTGATGGTAGATAGAGAACGCCTAAAACTTATCTCAAAACCGGGATCTTACGAGTAACGGGTTTGGCCGGGAATAAAAACTCGAGTATTTTTAGTTTCAAAGTTATCCCTACCCTACTTTCCCAAAGTTTTTAATTTCTCAAAAGTTATTACCACCAACGAAACAAACGCCTTTGAAAATTACAGGTTGGTTAAGAGTTAAAAGGGGTTAAAACTGCACAGTACATACAACTTATATATTAGACTCGATTGCCACCAGGAAATGAGCGGAGCGGCGGATTTCGAGCCTGCTAATTCATAGGCTGGAATTAAGAAAAGAAAGCCGGGAAATATTGTCAAGACTTCTACACCAAGGCAGGTGATGTTTTACGGCTATTTTATAAGGAAAACTGACAGGTAGGAAAAGCTTAACTTAGCTTACAGTTACTGTAATGAATTTGTTACCTCCAGTAATTTTTGCTGTTCTTTTGTTTTTGCGTATGGTAATCTATGCTAATGAAGTTGAAACAAAGGAAAAATAAAAATTACCTGAGATAAAAAATTAAAAAATTAACTGCAACATCTACGCGTTCTTTTTCAGAACGTCCAGTAGGGACTGACTAGAAAGGAAGCAATAGTCTGAAACTACAAGCAGTGAATGGCGACTCCGGACCGCGTTCGCTTGACACCTCGAGGCAAAAAAACGGATCAACAATGTAACGCTTCTGGCAGCTGGGCGCTGGTTTACACAAGTGAACAATTGAAAACATAGACAAAACAAAACGACTTTGGTTTCTTCCCATGGTTCTCTGCACCCACTGTCAAAGTTTCCCAGACCATTAGGAGATGTTTTCTCTCCACATCAACACCAGATCATCGAGCATGATCCACTGACGTCAGTTTTTGTACAGGAGCAAGATTCCTTGAAAAAAAAATGTTCCTTAGTCGTTTAAGTGTTCGAAAACCGTGCTGGTGCAACGAGGCTTTTAACGCTTCGACGGTGACGCAAATTCTACTTATCCTCACAAAGACAACAATAGAGAAATAGTCAGATTTAGGAAATACTCACTAAAGCAATACAACATCTACTACTGTACAAAGTAGAAATTTATTCCATTCTATTGTTTTGTGGTGACGTTTTAATAGTTACCGATCTACAAAAACAGCATTTCATGAGCGAACATTTTGAGAATAAAACGTTAAATTAAATAAAATAATTATAACAGCTACTAGTCCAGAAATAGCCCGATCGTTTCACGCTCAGCGGTTCCGTTATTGGAAAAACATAAAACACAATGACCCAACAGCCTGGTTTTGAACATCGATTCAGCTCAATAGGTGCTGAGAATGGGGAGAAATAAAACCTATAGTTTTCACGTCTTTGCTTGGAAATGTAACCTTAAAAAAGAGGGTTTACTTCGCAGCGAAAGGTTGAAGAACTTTGCCCAATTTTCTCCATTACAGAGCTTCGTGTTAACGCGAGTGCACACCGATGGTCAAATAGACATCTATGGCAGAGGTATTAGCTCACGTTCTTCGACTTTTTGATGCTGATCTAGAATGAGTAAGAAGAGTCAAGGAAAAGTCACACCAAAAATTATCAAGCTGCTGGAATTTTCACCTCAACAGCTCACTCTTTCATTGGCTTCTTCGAGGTCACATGAAAATGAAACTATTTCCCGCCTGAGGGCCTCTTTACATGGAGTTGGGGAACCCCATGAAGGTGAGGTAACCCGCTTAGGTGGGGTAACCCGTTAACATGATAGGTAACGTGACATTATGAGAGATTATGTGGACAGGCGGGTTACCTCACCTGCCTCAGGTCCCCCACCTCCATGTAAACAGCGCCTTAAAGTCAGAGAAAACAACTGAAATTTCCCAACGCCAACAAAGGTTTCCCAGCAAAATGACATCTGCGGAAATGAGGGCAGAAATTCCACACTGCTGATGACGTATCACCGCCCTGATCTACGTGGTGCTTCTGATTGGCTGAAGCAAGTTTCCCTCGCGCCATGACGAATCAGAAGCACTACACAGATCTGGGTAGTGTCGCGTCGTCAGTATGGAATTCCTGCGCTCATTCGTCAGACTGTCAATTCGTCGGGAAACCAGTTGTGGCGTCGATTGTTTTCTTAGGCTAGCCTTAAGTCTGAGAGATAGGGAAAGACTGCAAAACTATACAATATTAAAGGGAAACAGGATTAACGGTTCAGTGTGAACCAGCCACCGATAAGTGAGACAGACTGATTTGGATAATACTCTTAACACTTCGTAGACTAGTTTACATCCCACACAACTCTCGTGTATAGACCCAGAAGTTAATGAGTACGAACGTGACTAAAAAGCACCAAGGGAAGAATAAAAGGAGTAAAAGGATATTGTTTTTTGGGTCGTTCATCCTCTTTCAGTTCAGCCTCTTTGACTTCAAGTTCACGACGAGACTCTTTCTGCAATAAAAAGACGTCAAAACGCAATTAAAGGGGCTACGACAAGATTATTTTCTACTACTGACTTTAAATTAACCCTAAAAACACATGGAATACAGGGGCGAATCCAGGATTCTTCTTAGGAGGGGGGGGGGGGGGGGGGGGCACCACTAAGGAACTACCATTTTAACCCTTTGAGCCCTAAGAGTGATCAGCATCAAATTTCTCCTTGTAATATCAATGCTTTGTAAAACAGAGTGGTCATGAGAATTACGGACATGATCACATAAGATTGCTTGATATGTTATCAACTTCTTCCCACTACTTCTGCAGGAAATGAATGAGGCAACAAATGAGAATTCAAATTTTGATCTTAGGGTTTAAAGGGTTAACTACCATTTTTACGGCGTTTGACATAAATTTCAACCTCGTCCATATTTTCCTTCAACATCAATAACAATATTCTTCCCCGGTCTAGACATGGCGTTGTTCTCGTTACCTTTTTACTCGAGGTTTTGACTTCCTTTTCTTTATCCTTGTCCTTCTCTTTTTTCACTGGAGGAGAAGCATCTGATGCTGTTTTTCGTACAAGTTTTACCTTTGGTTTATCCTGTATTTAAACGTAAGAAATACGCAATTTCGTTTGTATCCCAGCCTAGAGCATCGATATCAATGTCACAAACGATATCACTTTTTTACACCTAAAACTATTTTAAATGTTAATAAAATAAAACTTTACGGCCAAATTTAACTTGAGTCCCATATTCTGTTCTTCTTTATCTAAGATTGCTGCTTTATTGACAATTGCTGCCTAAGTTTAAGGTAATCCAGAGCGGATATAGATCATTTTTCACATTAAGGAAAGGCTTTGGTAGCTATTAATATTGATGTTGACCAAACACGACATGGAACGATTAAGCAGATTCACAACTTTGTTCAATCTAGGTACTCTTTGATAAGAACAAAAACTAACCTAAGCCTGAATTACGTACACTAGCATTTTTTACAGAAATTTTGCACATCTTTTAACCACGCAGAAGAGAAAACTTTTGCCTTCAATATCACAGCAAACAAAAGGCAGGTGTCTTCTATGACTACGAGAGGACTGTCTGTATTAGGGTAACGCCCACCAGAAGCGCTCCAGTGGTAGTTTAACAGTAACATTAACTTGTGAATTCTGCCCACCTCGCTCTTGACTTTGACTTTATTTTCAGAACCGTGCGAATTTGACGTCTTGGAAACAACAATGGCGTCTCCGTCCTCTTTTCGTCTTTTAGCGTCTTTGCCTTCAGCGGGTTCTAACGACGACTACAATAAAAGAGGAGACAGTCAAAAAAAGAGAAGAGGAAGCTAATGAGGCGAATTTCTTTAAAAAATCAAGCATTTTTCTACTTGACGATCATTTCCTTTGAGCCCATGACCACGTTACGATTGATTTAGCCTTTCACTCCAAAGATCTTACTAGTAATTCTCCTTTCCAGCTGCCTATAATTTCCTTGTAAATTATTTAAGAGAATTTGGGGTTGTATCAAGATAACATCCTCTAGCTGATACATTAGCCTATTCTCATCACCTGTCTGCCGGACAATGTATTGATATTACAAGGAGAAGTTACATGCAGATCACTTCTGGGAGTTAAAAAGTTAAGCAAGGATATTATTAGGAAAAATTACATGGAGAGAATGCGAAATGATGAAGAGGCAGATGGTATAGAGCGGTTTTCATTTGAGTGTCGAAAAGTAATTGGTTTTGCACTTTCTACACGATGCGATTGGCTTAAAAGATTCGCGCCACCTTTTCATCCAATCAGAAGTAAAACCAAAGCCAATTGTGACGCGCTCGCATGCATTTTCCCGCGCTTTGCGTCAGCCACATGTAATTACTTCGAGTTTTGATTGGTTCAATGTATTGTCTGTGTCCTATGTGATTGGCCAGAGTAATTACTTTGGTTTTGGTTTTACGACACTCAAACGAAAACCACTCTATGGGAGCAAAACATACCCGTTTTCTATCTGATTTTGACGTCTTTTCCTTTTCATATTCCACAACTTTCGATTTTCTTTCCTGAGATTCGGGACTCTAAAATGTGAAAAAACAAACCAATAAACAAAATAAACTACCTGCAAACGTGGTAACTTGTAAATGATTTACATGAAACTAGCTTGATATGATGTTCGACATCCATACTGAAGACAACTCAAAAACTGGGGATCGCTCTACCAAGCCGGATAGCCTGCGTGACAGTCGCTTAAGGGGCAGGAGGAGGGGAAGAAAATCGCCCACCCGTGTCGACGATTATTACGGGTCGAGGCTGTACAGAGACTGCGCCTCCAAGGTCCACCGTCATGTTTTCCGTTAAAATGCGTGCAGGACAAATACAGATTTACCCAGGGGGATCGACTTCAGAGTCAAGTCCCAACATGGCGGCTAGAAAATTCAGCAAAGTCATTAAATTAAGATAACTACAGAAGTGATATGATAAAACGATTCGAGGACGCCATGAATACAGGGAATTCAGCATCAGTAATCTCGATTTACAATATATTTTGTGTGAAAAATGTAGCTCAATTGCTTAAGAATTTCATTAGTTTAGTCAACCGGAACACTCACTTTAAACGAGTCAGACTCGTGGCCGCCCCCCAGCCGCGCTGGAGAGCTCTCCTGCAAAAATAAAAAATGACATTGTAACACTTACAGCATTCTCAAGCAATTCAGTCAAGTAGTCCCTCTGTAAATTGGTCGATCACCGAAAAAGCAAGAATCTCTAGAGTACTTTCCATACAGAATCACAGCACTTTTCCCCCTACATATCTTAGCGAAAGAGACGATTACTAATACCTTAAGTGAGTGCGGGAAAGACTTTTCTTCGGAGCAACTTCTTGTAACATGTCGCAAATATTGTAATTCAACAAAAAACTGAAACCATTTTATTATGACTTGCAAAACCATATTAAAAGAAACGTTTGGCGCACGTTCCTTTGGAAGCTTCGCCGTTAACATCACGTTTTTGGACAACGAATATCCGAGAGTTACCGAAGAGTGAAAGGAGGCCGATAATTTTCAATTAGAACCTTTCATGGTATTCTAATTAGGACTTTCACGTGAACATGCATTTTAAAAAGACCGAGTAGTGAGACGTACCTGAGAAGAAGGAGAAGACATTCCTTCGAGTCTGCGGCGCTTCGCCTCTGAGAAAAAAGTAGAATTAAACAATTATCTACTGCATTACTCAGGCAGTCACCTCTATTGATGTACCTCAATATACGAAAGATGGAAATACGCAACTAAATTGCTTGAAAAGATGGCTCAAGATTTCTGAGAGTTCTCCAGTGAAATTACTTCTAAGAAAGACAAATCTTTGAAAGCAAACAGAATTTCGGATTCGGTCTCGTAACGCAAGACTCGAATTCGGATTCAGTTTTGCGAGCAAGATGCAGTATTTGAGTGATTTGAGTGTTATTTAAACTTGTTTTACTGACTGAATAAAGCCTAGCTGGAATACTGAAGAAAACGAGGAGGAGGAGACCAGAACAAGAAGTGAAAGCCCGAGAACAAACATGAACATAACAAAAACGCTTTTTCAGTTCAAGGTTATTACTCTAGCCAATCAGGAAACGCAAAAATACCAGTAAACCAATCAGAAATTGAATCCAGATCTGTTTCAAGAAACTTGAAGTCAAGGGCGGGAAAACGCCTACCGGCCGCGAGACATGATTGGTTTTGGTCTCACTCATGATTGGCGCGAAATCTTCTATCGCAATCACACGTCTGGTGACACTAAACAACCGCTTAATGCAGCTTTAAGAGCAGTACCTTTCTCGTATTCGCCATCTTTGGGTGACTCGGGCACTGAAGGCGAAGAATGTTTACTTTTACTGCCAGACCTTTCTCTGTCCTTCTCCTTGACTCGCTCTTTCACTTTATCCTTCACTTCTTTCTCCTTACTTTTACTTCGTTCCTTCTCTTTGTCCTTCGTTTTCGGTTCTTTTACTTTCTCTGCTTTTTCGCTCTTTACCTTTTCCTTGGGTTTGTCGTTCTGTTCCTTGTCTTTCTCCTTTTCTTTATTCTTTTGTTTACTGTGAAATATTTTAAGAGAAATGCAAAGAAAAAAGCGGTTTACTCCATTTGTTTATTCTCTTGATGAAAAAGAGAGATATTTGCATGGTAAGGCTGTGATTGAAAACGTTACATTCCAGGAAAAATAATCTTCTTTTCCAACTTTTTATCGTTTACGGCTAGGGCAATAGCAGAGAATTCACGTGTGTTACATCAGCACGTGCAATGTTTTGCAGTCGATAGCCAAGACAAAAGCATCTTCAAATGCTCTTTGCTATTACAATACATGACTCACACACCTACTGTCCGATTTTTTGCTGACAGAAACATCATTTCCATTGGTGGTCCCTTCTGTTTTGACGTTCGTTGGAGTTTTTGTCCCCTTAGAGGTCGCATTAGCTGCGGACGTCCTAGAAGCCTGCTGGCTGGAGCTGCCGCTTGTGTTTGAAGATCTGTAATGACATTAAAATGCGATTTGAAGTCATCGTTTATTGGAGTTTAATAGACACTCAGAAGGAAAGTGCAAAGAAAGGATGCTGTTTATAGGGTAAATAAGATGAAATTTAACTAACTGAGTTTTCCCGCTTTTGTTTAATAAAACCATCTTACTTGTTCCCAGCTGCGTTCCTGCTTGGCGACTCAGCGTTCGCACCTGACCGTGAAGAGGATGTGCCGCTAGGGGTACTGGTCCCTGATGGTTTGCTACCGGATGACCCTGTACTGGATTTGCCGGCGGTCTTTTCCTGAGACGAAGAAACACCTTCGCTCTTGGTCGCGCTAGGACTGGAAAAGAAGAATGGTTGGTTACCCTCAAAGTGAAAGGAATTTTTGTCACGTGGGAAAGCCATGTTTTAACCGCGACAGTAGCGAGATTTTAAGTCACGTTTAAGCGAAATGGAAAACATTCATTTGTACCACGTGACCAAGTTTTTCCCTTACGTGCCCTTTACTGTTTATTACTTCTACACAAAAATGAGTAATTTCAAGCCAGTTCTACTCGTGAGAATTATTCTGGACAGTATTTAACTCCTTATTTTCTACTACGAGAAATTTTCAACTTGAATCTTACGTTTGCTGTTTGCTGACTCTAAATCTCTCTAATATTAGCCTGAGAAAACAGCCAACATTAAGCGACCCCACCTCTGGTTTCCTCGCGAAATGACGTCTGAGAAACGGGCCAGAAATTCGATATTGATGACGCGTCACTACCTAGATCTGGGTAGTGCTTCTGATTGGTTGAAGCAAATTTCCCACGCGGCACGACCAATCAGAAGCACTACCCAGATCTGGGTACAGGTAGTGACGCGTCATCAGTATGGAATTTCTGCACTCGTTTCTCAGACGTCATTTCGCGGGGAAACCAGTGGTGACATAGCGAAACGTCAGCTATTTTCTCAAGCTAAGACAGTACAATACATACCTGGAGGATTTTGAACCATCCTGCTCTTTCTTGATTGTCACTAAAAATACAAGGTAATAAATCATTTATCCTACGTTCTAAAACAGCAATAAAGCTTTCTTCAGTTGTACCTTCCTGGCCCTGCCAGTAGAGCTTTTCTTGCGCTTGCTCAATTTCGGCGTACTCGAGAACGACTCTGCTTGAATCTATTAAGATATTACGCAGAGGACATGGGTTCGAATCCCGTTGAAGTCCCGAAATTTTTTCGGGTTAATTTACAATTGCTTAAATTGCAATTACCACTGCGACGATCATCTCTTCGTTTAAATTTGTATTTCAACAGTGCACTTCATCTTCATTCTATATTAAGATCTTTGTTGAGCATGCCCTGCATGTTGCTAAGATGCAGTTTCGGACCCAGGCTTTCCTCGCAGGGTGTGCCTTCCTAGGCACTACACCAATCTACATTACTCTAACTTGTTTTCAATAACAATTCAAGCAAACAAAATCTTCAAACCTGTTGTCTTGGGTTTCACATCCGAATCATTCTTCACACTCTCTACAAAAATAGAAATTGAACATGATTTTTGTTTGCAAACTCGTAGACCATTAAGTGATCTCATTACCCAAAATGATGTGTTGCGAACTTTCTCATATGATTTTGTTGTATTCCACGTTTGTTTTGTTACACTGACTGTTTCATACAGTGGTAATGTTGTTTAATTGTGCTAAGAGTGTGGTCTTCGTTTAATCTTATTTTACACGTGCTTAAAATTCTGCCAACTCTTGGGGAAGTTCATCCAAAATTCTAGACTTTCATACTCAAATACTTACAATATTAAACTAACTTACTTGTAGACTCCGTGTTTACTGAAGAATTTGGCTGTGTTTCCTAAAACAAAGCATTAGACATTACAATCTGATTGGCAATTTAAGTATAGCATGTTCGTTCTCACTAATTAATAGCCTCTTTTTCACCTACAATACACAAAAACATAACTTTTAGTAAGCCCACTTAAGTCACGATAATGATAGCCTTTTCCAGGCGTTTTAACTTCGGATAGTGGGACAGCGGAAACAAAAGTTAAAAGGAAAAAAACAGCGCTTTTTTCCACTCCGCTCACTATTTCGCGTCATCCTCCACTATCTGAATGCGAAACGTATTTTGATCAGCATCGCTATCCATCATTTTTGAAACGTAACGCCATCACATCGCATCCACCCCAAATAATGACGAAAAATAAACGGCGCGAATTTCGCCTTAAAACTCACCGTTTTTTCTTGTTTAACAGCGACAGAATCAGTTTGGCTTGAAGGTGGAGGAGCAGTTGCAGGGGGCTGCAAAAAAAAATCAAAATTTTAGCAAGTAGACCCAAAAAGAATTCATTATCAAATCTGTTTGAGGGGAACAACAAAGAGTAAAGTAACCCGGCCATTTAATAGCGTTCTTTTTTAGTTTACTTATGTGTTGGACTCTAAGACTAGCCCTTCCACTCTTCAAAAGTGACCAACTTAAAAAAACAACCAGGAAAAATTTCCATATTTTTTTCTGTACAATACTAAAAGACATATGGTTTCATGTGAACGAACTGCTGAAGAGGATTCATTTGAATGGTCATACCACGATTTCATACACAGACTCAAAAGTTGGAACTACAGACAAAACAAGTATCATGTGAAAATACTAATGAAGAGGTTTTATTTGAATGGTCACACCATAGGATTTCATCAGCAGACTCAAAAGTTAGAACTTTGTACAAAACAAATAGTACCATGTGCAACTACTGCTAAAGAGGCTTCATTTGAATGGTCAAACCATAGGATTTCATCCACAGTCAGACTCAAAAGTTACAAAAACATTACAAGTCGCCACGCGTGAAAAAGTTTATTTGTGACAACTTATGATTCAATACCTTTTCTTTATGGTGAAAGTCGCTCTCAACGACCATCTCTCGCTTTTTCGCTTTCAAACGACCGGCATACCTAAAATTAAACAAGAATAAATCAAGCTTAAGATTTTTTTTAATTTCACAGTAACTCCTTACTGAAATTACACGCACCGCATGAAAAGCAATTTTTCTGTAGTGTTTTAGATTCCGAGAAAAAAGCGGTCACACTCAAATTTTTTCCCGCGCTCTCAGCTGCGTGAGGTGCGTCTTTTACGCGGGAAAATTCGCCAAAGTCAAAGCCACTCTACTGATTGGTTAGCATCTTGTTAGCTGTCATGGTCGCATCCTTTAAACATTTTGACGATTCCATGGATACTTCCTTCATAAATTTTATATTCCTCGGCTAACAGGCTTTACCCCTAGGGAAAGGGTCATATTAAGCACAAACAACTGTCTACATGTGTGACTTTTCTTACCCCACAGCGAGAGTATAAATATCCTGCCGCTTCTCTTTCTCCTCTTCACAGATTTTGTCGATTCTTCTTTCCAAAGCTTGCCCGAGATTTAAAACTTTTGGATAAAACGGTAAAATCTGCAAATAGAACAAAATTAAAAATAAACAGCCAGAACAAGTGCCCTTTGAAGAAACGTCGCGCATCTTTGTAGGAAAAATAGCTTTCTTAAAGCAACATGCATAACAGCGCACGCGAAAATCAAACGCTGACCTGAAGCAAACTCAACACGCACTCATAAACCCAAAATATCACCTCGTGTTTATTTTTTCGCCCTTTGCATTTTTGCAGAAGATAAGACACACCAACTCTGAAAATAAATGGTGTAGTGTAAACGGGACGGATAGGTTAACGGACACGGGCTAGTTTACACTAAAAAAAGTGTGAACTGGATTTTCAGGACGACTTTTTCCTTCACTCCAGGGCATGGAAAGACGAGAGAGGTTTAGCGCACGTTTTTCAGAATTCTGACGTACGAGACAAGCTAAAAACATGATTGGAGACATACCTTCGTTAACACCATAATTGTATTTCGGATCTGAGTATAATCCTTTGATTCCAGGCACACTACAAGGGCCTGCGACAACGAAAAAAAAAACAATATGATAACATATTTTCTGATCTACCGGTGTTATTAAAAACAAAGATTGAAAGATCAGTTGGTATCGCCATTATCATCTAGTGACTACATTATGGGGGAGTCTGGTTGTTGTTGTTTTTTTTTTTTGGGGGGGGGGGGTTGGGGGTTGGGGGGGGGCGAATGATGTTCATCTGGGAAGGAAATAAATTAGGGTTTGGCTCACTTAATTGGCATTGTTGAAAATGGAGGGTTACCTTAGTAAGTTTGTACTGCCACTTGTGACAGACATGCCTGTAATTCTCGTAGTCTAAATGGTCTGCTTTATCGTTGTTTGTGGCCCTCAAAACGGTCACAAATCCGGGGTAACTACCACATTCCTGTTAAAAAAAAAAATTAATAAAAAGGAGCTATAAACGGCCATATTTAAATTCATTGCCAGTCTGTGTATGCAAAATGTATATTTTAATCATTCACTTATGTAAGTTTGAACGTCACAATTCCAAGAAACGACATTTTCAGAAAAAGTTACATGTGGCTAAATACTGCTTAGCGTTCAATTAACTTCCCTTTTTTACATTTTAGTAAAATACCAACTTTACGACGAAGGTACGAATAAAAAGATAACAGCAAGACGATTACCTAGTCAATTAAAAAAAAAATTAATAGAAAAAGCAGTTGCAGATGTAGCAAAGTTTTTGTCGCGCCGAGGTGAAAACACTTTCTACGCAGACCAGGAACTTACTATCCCCCCCCCCCCAAAAAAAAAATTTACATTTCCGGTTTTATTGTGCTCAGCTTAAGTCTTTGACATTGGCGCTAAAGGACAAGACTTGCTTCGCTAAAGTTTGATCCAGTTTTTTCTTTTTACTTCGTGTTCTTTGTAATTTTCTACCACTTACCCTCGATGAAACAAGCTCTCAAGTTTCAAAACCTTGACAATTTTTAACCAGATAAGGTTGTTTAAAACTGAGTATCAGGGCCTCCTTAGGGGTTAGGAGAGAGGTGATTTTAGTGGGCGGAAGGGGGGAGGGGTGGAGAGAGAAAGGATGTCCCTCCCCCTGCCTCGCTATCTTCCCTTTTCGCTTCTCTCTTCGCCCTTTTACCCCAGAAACGCCTGACACTCAGGTTACGCGGTTTTATTTCTTTTTGTCGCGTTACTTACCTTTTCGTAAGTCTTCTTATCACCATGCCATCTCATCACGATCTCAAGCATCGAACACAAAAAGCGACCTACAAAGTGAACGGAGACAAGAAATCAAGAGATCACTCTGTCAGGACCTTGCGTGTCCCTCTGGAAACACAATCACCGATGCAAAACACAGCTTACCATATCTACTGGCTTCGTTTTCTGTACAGCTTGCAACTGTGTAGGAAATGTCTGAAAATACCTTGTGACACAAAACAAACATGTTACTTAACATTTATCAGTGAAGACACGGGACTTTTGCAAGTAAAGTCCAAAATTGTTTTCTTTTTCTTTGATCAGTGAACGTAAAATGTACTGCGCATTTCAGCTCCAACACGTTATGAATTACGTTTACGTAACTACGACTTTGTTTCTGCGTCTTTACTAATCATGATCCGTAAGATTTAATGATAACTTCCTTGGTGTTTTTCTATCTTACCAAACAAGCATTTTGAGTTTTCTTTCAAAACCAAGACTTTGTGCGTTGCAAAATACCCACATTACAGCGACATTAACTCACAATATTGTCAGTTTATAGCTTCTAAAAAGCATGCCTCTACCAGGAAGGTTAATTGGTCATCAAGTATGATTGGTTGATTGAATGATTGATTAAACAATTAATCTACTGGATCAACCAATCCAGGAAGTCTGCGAAAACTAATGAGCAGTGGTAACTCTTGGTTCTGTTCAGGAGAATATTAGAGAACTTTAGATTTTAAGACGAGACCGACTACTCGAGAGATTTTCTCAACACTAAGTAGAACACGCGCGTGAACCAGCACCATTTTGGGGGGAAATGTGGTGGCCGTCATCTACTACGAGTTTTAGCGAAAATGTCGTAGTGGCAGAAACTAGTTATCAAATGTTAGAAGTTTCATCATTTTGAGATCGGGAGAGGGCTTAACTCCTTCAGTAAAACTAACCGTATAAGCTTTTCTGTTGAAAAATTGAAGTAAAACGAAGCATTCCAGGGAGTATATTTTTTTAGAGTACCTGAAAAAACTTTAAGTTTAATCGCCGGCCTCGTCCTCGAATCTAACGGTCTCTCTTATTTTTCCAAGGAAATTTAGTCGCCACGTGACTTACTCGATCAAAGCAGAGAAGCGTTGAAAAGTTTGGTGTTTTAAGGTTGTGCAGCATGTGAACAAACTTTGCGCAGTATACAGCATCGCTGGCTGTAAACACACATCTGGGAAACATACAAAGCTGAAGAAACTGTGTGATGGTTTCACTTTTGGTCGCTTCTGAAACACAAAAATTAACAGACAAATCACATTAAGCAATTCTGCAGTCCAGAAACTACAAAGGGAATTTGGGGTACAAGCTTCAGCGCTTATCCAGGGAAATCTGACGGTATGAACAACTTACTCGCTGGAAGCCACGAGTCTCTCTCATGCTTCAGTGACGCCATTACTCTCTGGTTGTGTTCCTCTTGTTGTTTTAATTCCTCTTTCAATTTTTCAAATAAAAGAGAACATCTTTCTTTCTCCTTCTTCTTCTTGCTTACAGGCTGAAAAACAAAATGATTGTAACAAAAGGCAACCTGTTTAGTTGCTCTGGAAATTTTTTCGGCTTTAAAATGTTGTTGACAGCGATTCTTTCAGTACAATTTTTATGTTTTATAAGCATTCAACTAGATTGTGGTCGTTTCGCCCGAAAATCGATTAGCACAAAGTTGTTTCGTCTGGACGTAAGTCGATTCGCACGATGGCAAACAACAGTCTGTAACAAGGCTTATTAAAAATGATCCAGCGATCATATACGAGATACTAAAAGAGTGTAAATAGGCAGCCCTGTACATAGAGTCTACATGTACCGCAGCGATCGTGTCGATCTTTGATATAATTTGTGTGCAGTTTTCACTGGAAAAAGTTGATCCACATGTCTTTTCACGGACTTTTTTCAGGTTTTAAGAACAACGGGGCGAATCGACTTACGTATGGGCGAAACAACTTCAGGTGAATCGACTCTCGGGCGAAACGATCTGTTACCATAACATACCATGTCCTTATTGTCATCCAGCTGTGTCAACTGTTGTTTTAATTTCGTCAGTTCTTGTTCATATCTTTCCAGTGGGACATAAAGATCGTACATGGACAACGCCCAGAAGGTTACGTACAACTGAGGACTAAAAACGGACAACAAACGTATGAATTTCTACTGATAACACTCAATGGTTAGTCATAATGACAAGAAACCCTCACAAAACACTAGTTTCATGGATGAAAACAGAAACAAACAGACAAAAAAACCTTCGGTGTCATCTGCACCTTATGCTGTTCCAAATTTTGGGTGCCATAATCGTCCTAGCACTCTGGAATACCGGCTCCATGACTAAAATCACTGCATCAATGTAGCACTGCAAGATTTGCTGAAAGCAATAAAATGAAGGAATGTGAGTTACATCAGGGCGAGCGAATACGCGAACGCGCGTGAAAATTTCCACACGCGAGTAAAGTGACACGCGGAGGGAAGAGAGGATTTTTTGTAGAGTCAGACCACGAGTAGTCCGTCAATTTCATCAGGGCGAGCGAATACGCGAGCACGCGTGAAAATCGCAACCCGCGAGGAAGGTGGCGGGTGGAGGGAAGACTTACCTTCTGTTGGAGTGGTTTTCCTTTAGCAGCAATGGCCTTCTTGGCTTCCTCGTACTTTGTCTAGAATAAAAATAAACACAACAATTAAACAAAAACACCAAGGAGAACTAGATACTGACGGACAAAGGAAAGAAGGAAGGGGATTAAAAATAAAACAAATTTCAATGCTCTCAGGTACGGACTGTGTTTTGCAATAGTAATGAGAAAAAGTACTGCAAAGTTCTGGTAGGTGAAATCCAAACTTTTTGATCATAGTTATTTTGGGATGTTGACAATGACTTCCCTTTAAACGAGCTGCTTTTTCACTTTTTTCTTTCAAGGAGTTTAAAAAG
This sequence comes from Porites lutea, assembly GCF_958299795.1. Lineage (NCBI taxonomy): Eukaryota > Metazoa > Cnidaria > Anthozoa > Scleractinia > Poritidae > Porites > Porites lutea. The sequence goes on from NC_133209.1 coordinate 2,922,905, forward strand.
AAACCAGCCCGCTTTTTGGACAGGCTCTCGACTAGGCTGAAAAATCCACCAACATTTCGCGATGTTACCGCTCGTTTCCCAGCGAAATGACGTAAGAGAAACGAGCGTAGAAATTATTATTATTCCATTCTGATGACGCGTCACTATCCCGGTTCTGGGTAGTGACGCGTAATCAATGTGAAATTTCTGCACTTTTTTCTCAGACGTTATTTGGCGGGGAAACCAGAGGTGGCGTCGAGCAATGTCGGCTGTTTTCTCAGGCCAGCGCTCGCCCTCCAAGACAGAAAATAGCCAGTGAATTTACCACTTCTATGTGAAAAAATTCTCACCAGCAAAGCTTTGCTATTGGACTAAAGAAAATAAAGTTGAAGCCGTGTGTACTGATAGTCTGATGAAAGTAACATAAGAGCAAACCTCAATCTGATGGACAAACATGGGCCTTGAAAGAAAAAAAGCTGCATCGGGGGTCAAGTGATAAGACTGGCCCAGGACATCCAGAGAGGGAATGTGTGAATCATACTCTTCAGCTGTTAGCTGGGAAGCAAGGAATCCTCCAAACTGTACAAGTGTATCTTGGCACTACAAAAAAATAAGACACGTTGCTGTGATTATGAATTATCCTTAGAACAGTTTTCATGGAGCTGGGGGTTTTCAAACTCATCTGCGTGTGAAGAAAGTAGTGTCCAATACGCCCAGGACTAGTGGGGTTTTTTAATGGAGCTACAATCAACTCTCTCAAAACAGACGCGTTTGTAAAATGGACGCCTAGAGTTGGTCCCTGCCTTTCTTTTCTCCATTTATTTGACTCTCTATAAGACAGACATCTCTCTAAGACAGACACTTAGTGCTAGTCTTAAAGGTGTCCATCAGCCGCGGCAGGATTAGCTCAGTCGGTAGAGCGCTTGCCTGCAAAGTGGGAGGTCGCGGGTTCGATTACGAGGGCCGGACCAGTACTCAGAGTATTAAAATAACTGAGAAATGAAGGTACTCCCTTTGCACTGCAAGCGGCTGGACCTTCGCGTGCCTCGGATGACCACGTAAAATGGCGGTCCCGTCTTCTCCCGTAAAACTAGTGTCCCTATTTAGTACTTTTGTGCTAAATGCATTGACTCTCAAATAAAGCGCATCTTGACTGCAGTAAAGTTTGTTGGGGAATTCAAATAACAGAAAAACTGTTATCAGTCCTGCTCGGTAAAAGTATTGGGGGTGGGGGGCTATTTAAAATGACTTTTGGGCTAGTTCATGCTAGCCAGAGCTTGCCCGAATTGCAAGCTGTAAAACTGACATTCTTCACACCATGCTCATTGATACTTCATAAAGAAAATTGTTTGGAAATCAGGCAGAAAAGTAAATATGGCACTTTCGTGATATAGACAACACTGCATGTGTATACCTGATCATAAAGCTTTCCTACAAGCTTCAAATGTCTGTCAGCATTTTCATAAAACACAATGCCATTTCGCTGTTGCGCCATTAACAAGCAGAGTGGTAGGTCCAACTTTCCTTCTAGCAGTGTGTCACGCAGCCTCTGTGAAGATTTTTTGGTGTTTCTAATCTGTCCAAAATATCCACCCTACAAAGGGATAAATGGGCAATTACAATGATTGAAAAGCTGCTTGGAAGAGAACTTTTAGTACAGAACAAATGCTAGATTAGCGTTATAAATTGCCTTCTGTTTGCCTTAACAAGTAAGGACTAGAGCAGTTGGTAGGGAGCTTGACTGCAAAACAGGAGGTTGCGGGTTCTATTCCCGGGGCCAGCCTAATACTCGGGGTCTTAAAATAACTGAGAAACGAAGATACCAAAAAATTCTCTATAAACCCCCCTCTCAGAATGAGCCCCCGTCTCTAATAAGCCTTCCTTTTTCAGGGGAAGAAAGTTAATAAGCCCCCTCCCCTCCACCTTATTATTGTTATTCACCAATAAATGATAGACCATATTAATCAATCACGATTGTAAAACTTTGTGTGGATTGATCTAGGTTTATTTTGATGGTTTATTCACCGGCTGGAAGTTCGGATTTGTTTTTTTTTCCTTGGCTGCATGACTTCCAACTTCTTGTTCTTGAGCTTTTCCACTTTGCATTCTCCTTCTTTATGAAAGAACTGATACCAACGTTTTTGCTTAATTAAATAAGCCCCCCATCTCTATTAAGACCCCCTAAAATGTGTTTGAAATAAATAAGCCCCTATGGGGTGCTTAATAGAGGATTTATGGTACCGCCTCGTGGCTTGGTGGCAATATGGATATAGCTGTCCCACATCCATCCAGAGACACCAAAACAACATCTTTAATTAGCACTTGCGGCTAAATACATTGACACTCAAAAAAGTGCATTCATTTTTATACATAAAGTACTTTAACATTAGATTGAGTGATATTTAAGGCATTTCTTACACTCCCCTTTTCTTTGTTAAACAAAATAGCAGGGAATTTGTGGAGGGTCATAAATTGGAATCAGTTTCAGTCAACCAACTTTAATAAACATATCTTAATTTGTCTGATTACCTCGGCCCTGAGTAACTCTCCTCCTGAGAGAGCCTCTAGCTGAGCTGCTGTCACTTCTTCTGAAATCTCAATCCCTGACATTTTCTGCACCACCTCCTTAAGTACCAGCAAATCAAAACTCTTTCCTGCCTTGAGTTGATTGGCGACATACTGCAGGAGACCTGTCAGTTCGATGGAGTACTTGCGGAAAACAGTGCCACAAAATACTGCTAAGCCTGGAGAACAACGTGCAGATAAGTAATAAGTGGATGTAAAATAAAAAGCTTGAAACTCTCCATAATGGCTTCAACCTTTTTGGTGTTAAGAAACATTAAACAGGGCTGTTGCCAAGGGCAGAGTGTCAGTGATTTTCACTGGCTACCATGAGCATGCAGGGCAGTGCTCTATCAGAGCCCGGTGGCATTTGGCACCTTTTGCTCTTAGGCGAATAGAAAATCTTCCTTCTTTCACACAATCATATACTGGATACCCTAGATTTTACATGTTCAGAGCACTGGGCTCCCACCATGTGACCTTTAAATAACTGCCTACAAATAATGGTCTTCTCATAGGCAATGTCGTCCAACTGTGTTTGGCTGCAAATAATATTGTGCTCATGCAGAAATGAAACCATGCTTTTCTCCTTCTTGCAATTGCTCTGGGGTCAATATGGCAGATCGCTTCGCTAACCTTTGAGAGTTTAAAAAACAAACTTGTTGATCTAATGATAAAACAATTATTGAACTCAGTTATCACAAAATATTGTGATTTGTCACTGCCTCACATATCAATAATTTGCCTCAGCCTTTGGCAAATAATTGATCTGCTTGCCACTGACAAATCACGATATTTTGCTAATCCTCGTCCAATAATTGTGAATTATCATTCATAAGTAAACAGTTATTGATTGTAGCATCAACAGACAATTTACAGTTTACTGCATACTTTTTAACCACTCAGAGATATTTGTGTCTTCATGTTTTAATCTTTCTCTCTCAGGATTGGCCAGAGCTTCTATAATACAATCTGTCTAAAGGTTAAGGAAATGAACCCCTGCAACTACATATTATAAATCAAATGGATAAACTGCTGACACTCCCTTCAGGGACACCCCAAAAGATGGACACCCACCTAAAAACAGACACCTACAAATAGACTTTTTGTCCCTACCATTCTAGGCTTCAGTCATTATTTTTGACACTCATCAGAGCAGACACCACTCTAAGAATTAGATGGACTTTTATATTAATTGCATTGTATATGGCTACAATAGTATGCACTGTCTGACCAACTGCCGAGTTGGCAAGATTTTCTTGTTTTCTTTCTTGACCGGGCATTATGAAATTTTTTAAAGTGGTTAAATTTGGCCAAGATCTTGATGTAATAAAGAGAAAAAATTGTCTCATTGTCAAAGAAACTGTATCTTGTGGTATCGATCGCATCACCGGTTTATTTTGGTTCAGTGAACACAACCTTCAATGACCCTGTGCGCTCGCAAGGGGAAGTTGAAAATTACTTCCAGTGTTTTTTTTATTGAATTTGCATATAATAAATAACTTATTAACCTGGTCCACTCAGTCATTACTGGAAAATCTCAGACTTCACTTGATATATTGACCTCAAAGCCTCAGTCTGAGATTTCCATGTTATGTCCTCACTCTCGGTTGATAACTGGTATTTAAGTGCCAGTCCTAATGATGTACTTTTTAGAGTCAACTGTACAATAAGTAGTAGGCGGTAGGTTTTCAAGCCCTTGAGCCCTATCACTGACCAGTATTCAATTTCTCCCATGATATACACCTGGTTACCTTAAATCAAATACATAAACAACAAGGATACAAGCTAACACATCATAGGCCAGAGGAGTAAGGTACTTTAGGGAGTCCACAACAGGGCCGATGAAGTTATCATACTTTTGAATCTGTGACAAGAGCTGAAACCAAAAAGATCAAGCAGATTTAAGGGGTCCTTTACTCTGATAAACAGATCCTTCGTGGAGTAACTGCAGAATACTTGGCCAATCAAAAGCAACATGGCTATGTGGCTATGTTACAAGTCAAAATTAAATTCAGGTTAAAATTTTCTAACCAAGATTGATTCTCAATTTCTTTTGTCTCCTAGCCCTAATTCATGAATAATATACAAAACATAAAACTTGTGATGTGTAAATTCCAAAGATGCTGCCCTGCTTTGTTTTCAACTTTAGGATGTGGCAGAACAACACGTTTGATAACTCACATATTCAAACAAGATTCCCGGATTACTGTGGCTTAGTTTTCCGATCTGCCTTCCAGATGGTTTGACATTTTCTTTTGTTAGTCTCCTACAACACAAAAACAGCAGTCACATCAACACTGACAGCAGTTACTAATGTTTTCCCCATTCTGAACCAAGAACTATTACACGTATGTGGTCAATATCCAGAAAACAAAACTTCAGGCTAGAGGAATGTAGCACACTCTTCTTGAATGCCTCAAAAATTTGTTTAAGTAAGTGAGTAATTAGTTCTCATAGAGCCATCTACAGTGCAGATGGTGATGTGATTTTACCAACAGATCAGAAAAAAAACCAACGACTTGCTGTTACTGTAGCAATAGCTAGAACCAAAGAAAGTTAATATCGAAACAACAGATAGTATGTACTTAACTGGAAAAACGTTAAGTAGCCTCAGATGGAGCAAAACCACTATTTACAGCCCAGTGTGTTATTGTTCACACACTTGTAAACAGGCAATGTCAGGCAATGTCAGACTAGGGAATTACCCATACAGAAAGTTAAAAAACATACCAACTGGTTATCCAGGCTGCAATAACTAAAACCATGGGTGCTGTTTAATGAACACCAACTTACTTTGTGATGTATTTTGCTCTCTTTATTGTTGCAGCTTTGGCCAAAACCAGTCGAGGATGGCTGCTGTATGATTCATTCTTCCACTGACCATAAAGTCGATATCTAGTGAAACAAACACACATTTGATACATGTTGCACTTCACTAATTTTTTATGCAAAATAATTTGCATCTTGAAACTAACAATAAATTATATACTATTGCCAGAAACATTTTAGACATGACGTTACAGTAACAAAATTGTTACTACTACTTAAGTTACACCTTTCATGTATAAGTGTAGGTATAGGATTTCATTCCACTGTAGTTGACTTCAGGTTGATGCAAACAACAATTTTATTACAGAATTAGACCTAAATCAATTAGTGAGTTATGGGACATGAAGTTTCAATTTCTACAGATCTGAAATGTGGTGCTCCTTATAAAGAACAGTAACTGCATATGTTTGTGGATGAACGAATGCAGTGGCAGTATTCTCCAGTCACAGCACGAGAGACCCACACTTGATATTGGAAGCTTGCAGCATGAGTGGTTAATCAAATAAGCTGATTTCCTCTATGAGAGGAAAGCCAGCCCACCATTCATGCACATAACTACACTTCCATCAACTTAAAGAGAGTGTTTCAAGTTGAAATGATTTGCATGATTTACATGCACAATGATTTTTAGTCCAAATTTCAGCTAAAAGGATGGGTGCTTATTAGAAGGAGGGCACTTCATTGAGTGAGGTGCTTGTAATGTTTCCTTATAAACAAACTACTGAAGGGTGTAGTTGTTCCTGGGAAGTTTACGGCATTTACAAGGAGCACAGACAACAGGACAAAAATCAAAAGAAGAGATAATGCACATAATAGAACTCTGCAAGCATGCACATGGATATACAAAGAACTGCAAGTGACTTGAGGGAAAAGAAACTATTTTCCTTTACTGATTCTGCTGTGGTCAAAGCCTAAAAGGTTAAAAAATAGAGTAGCCATAGATGCTGGTTTTCCTTGTATCCCTACCATTAAGAAAGGAAGGGGAAGAGGAGGGAGGGGGCGGGGGGCGCTTATCAGAAGAGAACACTTACTTCACATATTGGCCTTGGGGTGGGCGCTTATTCAAGGAAATACTGTATACCATATAACATGAAAGGCATTGATGTTCTGTGATTGTTTCCTGAAAAAATTCCTCTTTCTTTAAATTTGCAAAGCAGATTTGAATGAAGCAATGGTAATAATACGCCTATAACTGATGGTGTTGTGCATGGGTTGACTCACCTAAGCTCATAAGGAAAGCGGCACATCATGGCCCACAGTTCCTCTGCTAAACTAGAGTTACATTCCAGTAATGAAATTGAGGGCAGAAGAACTTCATCCACCAACGTTAGAAGACCACACCAAACTTTCTCAACCTGTAAAAAGATTATCATATTTTTTATTATCATTAAAGGTGCAGAATATCTAAGGGCAAGCATCACAAGTACAGTAATGTGGACATAATGCATATTTATCAAAGTCTTCAGCAGCAAAACACATACTCATAAAAAAAATTGCTACAAAAAAAACAATAACAATTTGTTGTCGGACAATGTCAAACTGAAATATGCCCAAAGTCAAATGAAATCCTATCTGCTGTCATACATGATGACCAGACAAGAAAATGATAAGCCAATTTTTTAGCCAACAACTTAACATGATAGCCCTTCAATGAATTTTCCTCTAGCACTACACTGTTAGGATAAACAATAGATAATCTTAATTCTCGTTATAAGTACATCTGTAACACTAAAGAATGACATGTGTACCTGCAATGAACGCTGCTCCTTGTCTTCAAATACATTTGGATACTAATGAAAAGAACAGATACTCATCAGGATTTCACGTAAATGAGGCTTGAGTCAGTATTTACGGTAAGTTTTTCCTCATCAGTCAAACTTGTTTTCATGACTATCAAAGATTTTGATTAAACATCATTTGAGGACACTAAGTGAAAACCACTGTAACATCATTATCTACTAAATAAGGTCTAGAAAAACCTCAATCAGAGAAATTTTTCAAGAGTTCTTTCCTCGTTAGAGTGGGTCACAGATGTAATTAAACCCTGATTAGTAACCTCTGTGAGGCAGTGCCGCGATCCTTGTTCTGGGCTTCCAACAAACTCAACAAATTACTGGAAGTGGGTTTCAAAATTCCCTTCAACCTGATTGAAAAATCGACAATGGCTGTTTTTAACAGGCCTATCATGGCACATGCTAAAATCCTGGTACATAGGTGAGGACCCAGAATAAGAATTCCATGCTGTTTCACAGAAGTTACTAAATAAATCAAGGTTTAGTTCCATCTGTGGCACAGGCTATTTCCTCGTTGAATCTTTAAAAAGCCTTTGAACTAAAAATTGCCTTACGTCTTTCATGAAGCCTTTACTAATCCGAAGAATCTTAGCCATGAGGATAGGATCGCTTGACAGATGAGGGCCAAGATGAATCAGCATTGGAAATACGCAGTGTGGCAAATCAGTGAAGGCTTTACACTGAGGTGGCCCTCCCGGGACAGGAGCATAGGGGCGTCCACGGGCTGCCTTTGAAGAATGCCTAAAAAACAGTAAAATACATACAATCATGGACAAAAAGTCTTGGCACATACTTTATTATGCGTGCTTTTTGTACACTACACATACTCATCTTCCCCACACCACATACATTACGTAAGGGGAGAGAAAAGTCTGTAATCAAACACTAGCTTGAGCCATGCTACTTTATAGACAAATGTAGAGAGCACAAAAGCGTTGAGCTTATGAAATCCAAGGGGCCTGTTACCAACCGGAGAAAGTACCGGTAAATCACAGGGAGGGTGGGGAGGGGTCACAAGGCACTACAAGAGCACAACTCTTCTTTCTTAACACTTCCATTAACTAAGCTCTGCTGCAGTGCAAAATAAAATATACACAAAATAAGTACTGATATCATACAACACTATAAAAATTTTCCGTGCAATATTTTATTATTTTCCTTCTATAAATTAAGCTACTTGAACCATGAGTTCTTGTTGACCTTTAAACTACAAAAATATTAAACATCAATACTAAAGATTGAACTTCTAAGCAAATACAAAAACAAGGAGAGCCTAATCTCTCATAAGCTCCTATCAGTACTGCTAGGTCCCCTCACTTCACCACTTCTGTTTCCTACTATTATTTCACTATTAATTTACTATATATCATTTGCTAATTTTTTTGTGTGTGTTGCAAATTAAAAAAAAATAGATACATAAAATAAAACAATATGACAAAACTAACCTGCGGTAGAGTGGTTCAATTGTGGTATGGATCAACTTGCACAATGCTTTGGATATAGGAGGATGTGAGACGGCAGCAAACTGTGGTAGTCTTTCAAGTACTGAGCGAGCTTGATCCCATCCTCCTACCATCAATAGTGCTTCACATACACCAAATTTCTGATTATCTGGTGCCTGCAGAAAAAAATGCAAATCATTAACAATTTAGGTAAGTTAGTTTGATCAAGCGCCAGCTCTCCAGCTATCTCCGGCTCTCCAGGTCACTTTGGTCTAGCATTGGTGTTCTGAGTTTTCTGATAGTGGTTAAACCCAGTGTCTTCAAGCAAAGTGTGTATGTATGTGGTCTTAGGTCTCCCTCTCTTAGTTTGTCCGTGTTGTGGCTGCCACAACACAAGCTTTGATGCCTCCTCAACGCTGTGCTCTGGCAGAGCCCGGTGGCCCGTGGCACCTAACTTTTGTTCTCGGGTGACTGGAAAATCTTTGCTGTTTTCAAAGAAATCATATGCTGGGCACCCTGGATTTCACAAGTTCAGAGCACTGGGCTCCCTTCAATTTTTGTTAGAGCACAGCCTTGCTCCTCCTCTCTGTGTCTAACACAATGCCTAATTACCTTCATTCTTCTTTCCCTGATCTTGCTAGAAACTTTTGGGAGGTGACCGTACAGATCTTCATTTGTAATGTGATCCCTCTAAGAGACGTTTCGTGCTGTGCAAAGCATTCTAGAATAGGCACCATCAACTTTTAGGTAAAAAGTTTTAGAAATCACAGTGCCAATTTACCTCCTTGTGGTTAGTGCCTGAGTTGCAGAGAAACCAGAGAGATGAGAATGGAACAGGGCATATGAACTTTAATCTGCACTATGGTGTTTCTTCAGTCTATGATTAAGACTTAGATGACCAAGGCCATAAATTTATTATCAAGCAAAAAAGGTACTTACAATTTGTGGCTTATCATTTTCTTTACTGCTTTCTTTGTTACTTTCTTCATTGTTTGCAGCAGCAATTTCCTTTCAGACAACAAATGGACAGATGTTACAGTGTTAGAAAGGCTACATCATCAAAATTAATATAGTACAGCACCTCTATTCTAGAACAAAATCATCTAGGGCAGAAAAACCACGCCATCACTTTAATCCTCATCAGCTAAAATAGTTTTCAGGGTCTCAAACAGCGTGCAAAGAAAGTAGTGTCTGATAGCCCGGGGCTAGTGGATTTTGCTATCGGGCTAGTGAATTCTGTTGTTCTTGAGCAATTCGAATAACAGAAGAACTATGAAATCAATTTTACTTGTCAAAAAGCATCCGGGGCTAGTTGAAATGACGTATGCGCTAGTAAATGCTTGCTTAAGCTTGCTGTAAAAATAATTTTCTTTGCAACCTGTCAAAGATTTTGATTTAAACCACCATTTGAGGATAAAAAAAAATTCCTTATTTTCTACAGTTATCGATGGGAATTGGCTTTCAGCGTGTCCAAACTTCATGCCTTCTAGAGGTCAATATTCCCCAAAATTCAGGACTAACTTTGCAATGTTTGTAAACTTACAGCCAATACTGCCATATTCATTTTTCTTGCTTCTTGCTTTGCTTCATCCATTTTTGTTGTATTACTTGTAGCTATGTCTGCATCTGATGGACTCAGCTGGAAAACATACATGTACAGGATGTCTCATAAGCAGGAAAAGTGGATGTGCATAAAAAGGCAAAAATTAAACAAAAAATTACTGAACAAAAATATGGTACAGTTACAAGACTGTAAACATGGAGAAAGTTATGCTACAGTACCTCATTTTACAACTGTTTCTAACCCTTTAACCCTTAGACTAGTTATTAGTTATGACAAGATTTTTACCCAGCTTTTAAATCTGTGGACGAAATCCTTAGGTGTAACCATTCAATTGAAAACTCTTTGGCAGAACTTTTGCGAAGTGCAATTCATTTTTACAGATTTTACAACAAGAAATTTTAATTTATTTGAGCCACTATAAGGAATAAAAGGGTGAATAACATGCTTTACTCACATAAAGATACAAATCATCCAGGGACAGTAGAGAGTGCTTCATAAGCAATGCTGTTAAATGATAAAGTGATGGAGGGGTAGGCAAATCTGGTTGATCCTAAAAAAGAAAACAAAAATTTGTAAACAGACACAAGCCTTGATTTCATACATCTGGAAGATCCCAGGGGATCAGGGATTTTAGTGTTTCCTAATCATCCCAGATGTTTTTTTCTTTTCTTTTCCTTTTATACGTATAAATGTGCTGGGCAAAATTAGCATTGAACCATAAGTCAATGCTTTGACTGCAGTTTTGGTCATTTAAAAAAACACTTGGCAAGTAAAACTGGTGTGAGAGTTTCTAAATTTGTGACAACTGTTCAGTGATCAAGTGGCAAGCCATAGGGTCTTAATTAGTTGTATTGACAATCTTTATGAAGTTCATTAAGTGAAATACACAAGAAATAGCAAGAAATATAATGAGGTGTCTGAATTAAGCAGGTGTCTATAAAGCAGGGTTTAACTGTACTTCAAAAGGGAGATTTAAAAATAGTTGGGCTTGGAGCACTGATGTGCCTTATATTTTGACAAAACCTGGTCCACATACCTTGTAAAACTGGAATTTGAATCCCATTATATGGCAGAGAGCAGTGGATTCACATTTTTCCATGTAGGATTTTAAAAGCGGAAGAAAAAAGTCCTCTAAATCTATGCGGCATTCAAATGAATCAAGAAGTACATCAAGAGTTTTGTTGGGATCCAAGTTAAAACGACCTGTGGATAAAAAAGTATACCTTTATTGCTTGAGACAATACTTTGACAATCAACTCTGAGACAGACACTGTTGGTGTTGCTACGAACTGTTCGTCTCAGAAATGTTCCAGATTGTAAACAGTGAAGGAAAATGACTGGATGGTAAGGGCTGTGCTCAAGCAGAGCCCGGTGGCCTCTGGCACCCAATTTTTGCCCTCAGGCAACTAGCAAATCTCAGATTTTCCATACAAATCATATGCTGGGCACTCTAGATTTTACAGGTTCAGAGCACTCGGCACCCTTCAATTTTCCTTAGAGCAGAGCCTTGCTAAGTGTTAATTTTAGGGAGGTATCAGTCTAACAGGGGTATCAGTGAACCCTTAAAACCCTGACCAGCATCTTACTTCTCCCTAATTTATCAATGCTTTATCCAACATAGAGGTCAATGAGAATATGGGAAATGATCACTACAAAAAGAAAGTCTTGATTGTTGAACAAATTGTTTTCATCAACAAGACAGGAATTGTATGCAGAAAAGTATGGAGAAAATGCATCTTTGAAATCATAGCATTTCTTCCACCTTTCTCCCCTACTGCCTACTTTCAGACTATTCACATCAGGCTGTGGGTGAATAATTAACAATTATTCTTCGAAATCGAGGTAAATACTCCTAAAGTCAATGGAATTTGTCATTCTTACCAATCAAAGATTTAATATTCTCCAGTACTCTGGCACTGGTAACATGTCGGCTTATCTCCTGACCCAATTCCGTGACCAGTTTGGCATATCCCTCACTCTCCTCTCTCAAAAGATTAAATTTCTGTTGCTTGTAGCTACAGCAAAAGCAAAGTGCAGTTTATTTAGCAGTATTCAAAAGTTAAGTATTCAAAATCCTATCTCAACAAGATAATAACAGCGTAGAGTACTGAGCAGCCTGCATCACTGACTGATAAATCATCTTTCTCATGTATTCACTATACAATTCCTTGTAAATTCCGAAATTTTTAAACTGTTGTTTAATTAAAAGGAGATTTGAGCCTGTAATGCTTAAGGAAATATTTCATGACAGTTTGAAAATTTCGAAATTTACTAGTACAGAAAACATTTAAGCGTGACTGGGAGGCACAAGTTGATCATGTGATCAACTTATGCAAAAGGTCTTTTAACCCTTTAAGCCCCAATAGTGACCAAAATCAATTTTCTCCTAATGATGCCCATACATTGTCAAGAGATTAGGTTATGAGAATAAATAAAATGATCACCAAAGGGAAAATGCTTTGATCTTTTATCAAATTCTCTCAAAACATTCTCTCAGGAAATATATACAGATCAGTTTGGAGAATTTGTATGTGGATATTGGGGCTTAAAGAGTTAATGGCAACTGAGGGTTTCATGAGGCTGAAAAAAATTTAGAAGCAGCCAAACAGACAACAAGACAAATAGCTCAGATTTGTTTTCCTTTCACCTTCAACATGATGACAAAAGGTTGGCTGTAATTAAAGTTAAGAAATATCAAGAAGATATACACACAAAAGTTTAGTCTTGGTCCTGACGTATTTCTGATTGAAGGCTTTCTGAGACTGTATTATTCCCAGGGTGTCCAGTGTCTCCACATCCAGGCGTTCCTTGAGAAGAGCTTCTGGAACAACTCCCTGAAAAAAAGTGGGACCAATTCTGATTTCTAGGAAACTGCCCAGCTACCCTTCTCCTAAGCCAACATTATGCCCTAAGTGAGAAGTGAGTCTTAATGTTGGCTTCAGGGAGGGGTAGGCAGACAGTTACCTAGAAACCTAAACTGATCTGAAAAGTGCATGTAAGTAATGTTACAAACATGACTTTTTCAAATTAATCTCGCCTGGTCCTCCACCTACTGTTCCAACCTAAACTGTATTTACCTTTTGCAAAAGTGTCTAGTGCGGCACATAACAAAAGCTCACTATCTAGCAAATACCGCCCCTTTATTTACCCAGCTTAAAGTCCTTGACATATTTAGTATTAATTCATTTTCTGTCGCTACCTTTACGTATTCTTATCACCATAATCTTTTGCCTTGTAGCTTTCACGACTTGTTATTAAGTAGTAATCAAGTCCATCATTATCAGTATGTCTTGGCAACAGAAATTCTATACTGATGACATAAATGAATGTTTACATAATCCGGTAATCTTTGGGTTCCGAATGTAAATTTATCTAATAAATTGATGTTTCTCTTGGTCAATTATGGTAAAGTTCTGTCTTCTTTTGCAAATGAACACTAGGAAAACTCAAATGCTTTTACTAAAGAAGTATTTATTCCACAAATATTGACTGTCACTAGCAGATTCATCGTGTTTACATTTGACCTTTGTACCCTTTTGTCCTTTGTCTGACATTCATAAACAATAGCTACAACAATATAACTGCTACATCCACCAATCAGAGCCGCTGACCAGATTACAGACAGATTATTAATCATCAGCATGGAATTTCTGTTGCTGAGGCACAGATGTCCCTCTTGGCAAAATGTCCTTAGCAGAGAGGAGCGAGGAGAGACCGGCTGTATTCACAGGCAAGCCTACTCTTGGAACCAACCATACAATTTTAAAAATTATGTAACAAAAGAAACAGATACCTACCACTGAAGCTGCCACCAGCGACAAGAACCTCTCTCTGTTTGGCTTGTCCTCCTCACATTGACTTTCGACATCTGTAGGATTATGAAGACACCAAAGGGAACCATAGGGTACATAGAGGGGAGCAGAAACACAGCAAACACAATCACGAAAACACTGCAGTCTGAAGCAGGTCTACATAACAATAAAACAAATTTTTAAGTAACAGCAATAATTGGATAGAGCTTGTGTACCCAAGATGCAAATCAGGTCAGCCAGCAATGAAGCGCTTCCTGGATGGAGTTCCTTTAAAAAAGAAAACAGAAGATATGTTTGCATTTAATTTACTTTTTCAAGGCTCTGGGATTTGGATCAGGCAAATATTCAGGAATGGGATCATACAGGGCTGTGCTTAAGACTTTTGTTAGCCAACTCCCCATGGCCTCTAGCATTCTGTTTGGTTCATGAAAAGTTCTAAGCACTATCTGGAGCCCAAAATGGAAACAATTCAAGTCAACTAATTTTGTTGTTGTTGTAGTTACAGTATATTTAATCAACATATCCATTTGTGCTTGTTCCGTCACTTGCTTCTGTTTATAATAAATGTAAATAAGTTGTGTTTATGCAAACAGGAAATTTTTGTTAATCAGCAGGGCCCAGTTCTTAGAAGGCTGATTAGCAGTAACCTCAGGTTAAATTCTAATCCAAGGTTATTTTTCTTTTACTCAAAAGCATTTCTTCAATAATTATTTCCATTCTCTTCAGAGCATCCAATCATCAAATTGTAGACAAAAAGAATTAATCTGAATTTGCTTTTAACCCTGCGTTTAATAGTTTAACCCAGCTTTGAACAACCTGTCCCAGTGTGAAAGATATTATTGGGTAACCAGATTCCCTTAGAAAAATTACAGTTTTGTATAACTAAGCAGTGTAGTTTATTAGCTAGTGAATAAACCTCGTCAATAATCTCTGGCCTAGTTACCTAAAAAAGTTTGTCTCAACCCGTGTGGTACTAAAATAATGATAATTAGTTTACTTATCAAATAGCTAGAAGCTTTCCTACCGTGACATCTGACAACAACGGAAGCACATCTTCATGCTTTAGATCGCCTCGAATGACGTGACAAAGTACTTCATAGATCACGCGTTTAAGATCTGTGAAAGAAGTGACAAGGAATGAGGGATCGCCTCAAGACGATTCTATACAAACCCATCAATGACAACCTTATTTACAAACCGTTTTCGCCGCACTGAAAATTCGAATCCGATAATTCTCCACGCACACATGTCTTACACAGCCGATAACTGCAAAAATAACGACACATCTATCAAGAACACACAATAAAGAATGCTTCCATCTAGAATTCAATAAACATACACTTCATCTTTGCCCGATTTTTCCCAGTTCTTTACAGCGTTTTGCGGGACAACCATGGCCGCCATATTTCATCCACATGGTGCGAAGATCCCGGATATTGAAAACCGCTTGAAGCCTTGATCGCAGTTTCACACGACTCAAAAGGAGACTGGGAACGACAATGGAAAACAAGGTATGAGAAGAGTATGACAGTTCGGAAGTTATTCTTGAAACGTCTACCTATCACATTTTGCAGTCCAAAAATAACCCGCTTTTCATTGCAAAGGTTTCATAGTCAGAAAGCTTTACGTATACACAAAGGATCTGATGCAGTTTTTCAGCCTAGTATTGGGATTCTCGCGAGGGCTGACAGGGAGTTTGAATTCTTGAGTCCAAGGACAACCTTACAAGGCTCTGCCAAAAAACTAGATGATGTTCCCAAACTTAAACTACCCGAGGTGAGCTGTTATCTAAGTTATTGCTAAGGTGCTTATTGGGAGCTACTCTGGATTTTAAGCGACGGGGATGATCGAAGGAGTTTTGAAAATTCCGGGATATTTTGGGGAAAATGGCTTGCTTACCAACTTCTAATCTTTCAATTTTTCCACTTATAGATGTTTGAATATTATTTAATAAGGTAGTTAGGTGGATTTTTTTGTGTTCTTTCTTTGTATGAGTGAATTTTTAACTTATGTTAATGCACAGGAGATCTTTGCACAATATAAATGCATGTTATTATTATTATTATTATTTATTATTATTTAAATATTATTAATTTAACATATTTTATTTACAGGTTGCATTTATTGGAAGGACAAGTGTGGGCAAGTCATCTTTAATTAATGCTCTCCTGAACCAGACAAAGCTTGTGAAAACCTCCAAAAGACCAGTATGTACTAGTTGTATACTAGATGCTGATAGGCTGATTTAGCAACAGAACAGGAACATCATTTGGCGATGGGAACGTGCACGGAAAGGACTGAACGCAACTTCCAGTGTTCAGTTTGCCGCTCTGTCATTGGTTGAGCTGTTTTTTATTATTTGCGCACACCATCATCACTGCTGTCACATTGTCTTTGCTAAATCTGCCTAATATTTATGTCAGTGCCTAGTTGTTACACATATGTTACAGGTCAAAACTAAATTCAGCTTAAATTTTTTTAACCTAGGTTGATTCTCAATTTCCTTTATCTCCCAGCCCTAATTATTCATAAATTAGGGATTAAGAATCAACCGAGGTTAAAAAAATTTAACCTGAATATATTTTGACCTTAAACATTTTTTGTAGAGAGCTATTGTTATTGCTAGCCCAGGGACAATTAATATATGGATTTGTTTCTCTTTGTCGAAAGCATTTTCATTGCTAATTTTAACATGTCATTTGAAAGCATCTGAAAATCCAGTGTAAAGTACAGTCAAATGAATTCAAATTTGATGGTAAACCTGGCTAACCTTAACTCTTCTTTAAATAAATAAAATAAATAAATAACATAACATAACATACATGTTTATTCAAACTCATATATAACTACATAAATTTGAAAGGGAGAGTCTAGAGGTTAACCCTATGAATAAAACTCTCCTAAAACAACAAACAAACAATAAAAATTACAACTTTAAAAAGGATTTGAGTTTACATTTAAAAAGTTCAAGGGTACCGGCTTCAACAACATTACTAGGTAAATTGTTCCAATAACTAATAAATAAATAATGATTTGGAGGTAGCACATCCACAAAGTGGTTCTTCGTCTACGTGATTCCTGGTCAAATTGGAATTTAGAAATGTGGGTTTTTGAGGAGAGGGGAAAACCGGAGTGCCCAGAGAAAAACCTCTCAGAGCAAAGGAGAGAACCAACAACAAACTCAACCCACATGTGGCGTAGACACTGGGATTTGAACCCGGGCCACATTGGTGGGAGGCGAGCACTCTCACCACTGCGCCATCCCTTGCTCTATCCCTTGCTCGATCCCTTGCATCCACACTGGTGTAAACTATATATTTCCCCAAAAAGACAAAATCTGACTTTCTTGTTAATGTTTCCTAGTAAAGTGCATGTGTCCACATGGCCCATATTTTGCCTATACAATGACCTCTTCTTGAACATTCTATAAAAGCTGCACTTATTTTATTTTCAAGGGTCACACTCGTCTGGTGAACTTCTTCAATGTGGATTCCAAGTTTTACCTGGTGGATCTGCCAGGCTACGGCTACGTGGAGGGTTTAGGAAGTGAGCGAGGCACCAATCATTTTGTCAAAGTGGCAGAGAGATACCTTCAACAGAGAGCAGGCAAAGAGTAAGTTTGCTGAATTTATAAAAAATTTTGAGAACTAGAGAGCAAGTTGATGTGCAGGATTCTTAATATTATGAGGTGCTAACAACTGGCTAAAGAACTGGCTTCTTTAAATGTTGAACCACCTTCTCTGTGGGGATAGAGGGTAAGGTTAGAGAGGTAGAGCTTGACCTGAATATACCTTCAGCAATTGACTACCAAGCCACCAACTTTTACATCCTAGCCATGTCTACCTCAACACCTGATGAGAACCCTAAATGAGGCAAGACCAGAGGAAATGAATAAGCAAGAGGAAAGGAAGAAATGAAAATGGGAGGACATTTTTGGTGCATTTATCACTTAACATTTACTTCAACTGTTTTGCTCTTATTTTAACCAGGTTAAGAAGCATTTGCCTTCTCATTGATGGAAAAATTGGAGTTACAAAAAATGACCTGATAGCATTTGAAATGATGGGGGAAATAGCTGCTCCTTTCCAGGTTAATACTTTATGTTCTGCAGCTCAAACACACTTTCACTATGCTATAATATAGTGTAATATATAAGTCAGGAATAGCATTGCTTCAGTATTACATTTAAAAGAGTCTATATTAACTTAATTTTTCCTCACTCTCACTTAGAGGGCAGATTGCAATAGAGAATATTATTGCAATAATCACTATACCTTGTGAGCAAGGGCTACGGTACTTTTTCTTGGCTTACTGCTAACAATGAAAATGGCACAAACCGTGTATTAATAATTTCCGAAAAGATAGGGGGTTATATTTTTTTCTTAGAGTAAATGCACATCATACCTTGAATGGAAACCTCTATTCTTTTAAAGCATTTTTCTTAACCCCTTGCCTACGAATTGTGAAGGACGTGTATATATGTTGTGGTTCAATTTTATCCTTGGTTTAAATTTTATTTCCCTTTGTTTTTGGGTATGGTAATGTATGATAATGAGTTTGAAACAAAGGGAAATAAAGTTTAAACCCCAGATAAAATTGAACCGCAACATATACTCCTGTGTGAGGTCACTCAACAACCCGGCCAGACATATATATATACATATGTCCTCAGACAAATGAAATCACCAAAAGTGGGGTCGTTCCAGTTGCCTTGAATAAATGAATTCTGGTTTTTGAGAAATGGCTGCTGGTTACTAGGTGTATTTGGCTCTAGTAGGCAAGGGGTTAAACAGACAAATCTATTTTTCTCTTACAGGTAGTTCTAACCAAAATGGACAAGCTTCACAAAGAAAAGCATCAGATGATGATAGAGGAAGTCCACAAAATTAAAGAAAGATTTTCATTAAATAGCTGCTATCCGCACATATTTGCCTTAAGGTTTGTATGACGGGAAGATAAAATACGTTCTTGATATCTATTATAATTTAATTGAAATACAATTCCATTACAACTCCTCATCCCAAGTTCATGTACATAGGTGATAGCTCATCACACCAATCGTAACCCTGGCCTGAAGCCTCTCTGTTGCTAAGCGACAGAACAGAGGAAGAGATCTGGGACAGAAATGCATTAAACTACATAGTCATACTCAAACCCAAGTTTACTGTTGCCATGGTGACAAAAAAATTCAATCTCCATTGGGAGCAAATCACTGCTTTTTAGGCCACAGGGGGAAGAGATAGAAAGGTCTCAATGAATTTGGATTACCAGCCCCTAACCCCTCACACATTATTTTGTTTGGCACTCTCCTTATTACCACTTTCGATTGCATCATAAATAACTTTTTAACCTTGTCCGTTCAGTCATAACAGGAAAATTTCAGACCTTGGCCTTGATGTATTGACCTTGCTAGATGTATTGGCCTCGCTATTGCTTGGTCAATACATCAAGGCCTAGGTCTGAGATTTCCCTGTAATGACCCCACTCTCAGTTAACAAGTAGTATGTGATTTTTTTATCATTTCAGTGCAAGAGAAAAGACAGGGTTATCTGAGCTGAGATATTTCATCTGCCAGAGTGTAGGATTCACAAAACCATTTAAAAACTTAACATAGTCACATGTGTACAGGTAACAAAGATACCTGATGGAAAGAGAAAAGAGATGGATGAAGACTAAGAGGAAGGAAAGCAAGCAAGTGACGAATGCTATTAAGACAGTGAACCTTGGTCAAAGGTTGTCAAAGAGACCACATCTTCAAGTCATTGTAGCGTACTAAAGTGTAAAATAGGACGACTTTATGGAACTACAGACAAGGAGTTTTGGTTGGAAGACACTAAAATATAATAGAAGTTAAATCTTGGTCTTTGATCAATGAGTTAAATCCGAATGTTATAACAAAGAAAAAGACAATGGGAGTTAAGGAAAGTGGACTCTTATATAGCTCTCTCCAAGTCTCTTCAAGCAGGGATGTAGCTAAAGAAAAGCTAAGCAGGCTTTTTTGTTGGTCAAGCCGGTTTTTTTACTCAACTGTACTTTAGAATAAATATCAGTCCATGTCTTTGTTTTCCAGAGAAATTTGAGCCGGTGGTCGCCTCTTTTTCAGCCAGTAAAATAAGCCGGCTGCTGGCTCTTAGCGACATTCCTGCTTTTGTAGCTCAGTGGTAGAGCATCTGGAACTTGATATAATTTTCTCAGGGCATCTGAGTCACCCCGCCAGTTGGGAAAGGGGTCCAGACCTCGGCAAACGAAATCAGGACCCAGTGTTACCAGGGGTTTGCATTAGCATACAAAATTCGTTCGGCACGTTAAACATAAACCTTGCATAGTCCTTTACTGCCACCTTACTAAAATTTGTAAAAGTGGAGAAACATTAAGGCAGACATTACTTTTAAAATAGCTTCAAATCAGTGCAGTAGTAGGAAAATTTCTGGATCTGCCTCAGCGGCTGACCGGAAAACTTCATTTATTTCCCTAAATGCTGTTTATCTGTGGGCAGATGTTGTGGGCAGGGGGGTGTTTAAGGTCATTTCGCCTACGTCCTGCCTGCCTACGTGTTAAGTCGTTTCGCTCACGTGTTAGGACATTCCAAAAAATATCCTTGTAAGAAATGATGAGAGTAGCGCCTGAAAAACCATTGCTCCTCGTGTTTGTGGTAACCGGTTTGCTGTAGGGAAATTTGGTTCTTATTCAGAGAATGACTAATACCGTAAATCCTCTATTAAGCCCCCCGGGGGGCTTATTTTTTTCAAGCACTTTTGAGGGGGGGCTTAATAGAGGATTTATGGTAAATAAATAATGACTAACAAGATGATTGCAAAGCGACTTATAACAAGTTTGCATATCGAAAATAACTCGTTAGCGAAACCACCTAACACGTAGGCAAAACGACTCGTTGACGAAACGACCGGTCACCGACGAGTTTGGGGAGGAGGCTCCAGGGGTGCCTTGACACCCCACCCTCCCCCCCCCCCCCTTGTTACCCTAAAGACCCTTTTTCACTTTGTTTTTTCATGTAAACCCCAACCCAACCCTCCCCCTACCCCCTGAATCAATTTTTAGAGCTTGGCAAATGAAGGCCAAACCAAGTGTTATTTTGGGGTCAACCGCAAGCATTTCAAATAAAAAAACAAATATTTAGAGGTCAATGACAAGCTTTTTGTGCTGTTTCTTCTGAAACGCCCATAGTGTTTACACATGATTGTGCCGTTTTTAAAACAAACGATGAAAGAACAGTTATTTGCAACGGCAATTTATAAAAAGATAATTTAATCATCATTCTTCGCAATTATTCGAATTATTCTGAACAAATTTTAACAATTCACTCATTTTGCAAGAGAAAATCCCTCATTTTCTAATAAAAATGTAAAACGTACAAAAGCATGCGAGATACAAAGTAATGAAACAGAAAGAATAGCGTGTCATAAAAACGGTTGAGTACTCTCTAACGGCCAGTCACGATGGCATCTTGACTATCACCTGACAACGTAAACTTACCCTTGCTTTTGACGTATTTGTACTGTACATGGTTGGTTAATAGGTGAACGATTCAATACCTAATGTAAACTTCCTCCGAATGAAACTGGAAAAACGCTTTAACTTCGTTAAAAGCATTGAAAAACGTACAAAATAAAACTGTTTGGTAAAGCGATCTTTTGTTTGAGTCCTGGAGTAATGACGTAACAAAACGACATTTGTAAAATTATGAAATTGGTTGGAATTTCAGAGAAAACAATAAGATTAAGAAAAACGTTTACTCGTTCATATCTGAAGCGCACCCCAACATAGTGGAAAATTGCAGAGGTTTGTCTTCCAAAAGAAGCTTACGAACGCTTTTAAGCTGAATCTTAACCTTGTTCATATTTGAAGGCATAACAAAAAAGTGTTTGTACATAAAACACTTCTAACTAAAACGTTATATACACCTCGTTCTTGATAATCTAGGTAATGCTCTGTAAGTGTCAATAAATAACTGGTCCACTCTTAAAAAATAATGTCCTATATTTCAATTTCAACAATTTAGACATATTCTTCGTCTTTCCTTCTCCGAGGACTTGAAGAATCTTTCAATTGCGCGATGTCTTTGTAAACTCCTCTAAGGTTGTGATAACGAAGTCCCCAGTTTAACACATCGTCCCAGTTAAACAAATCTTTTGACCCGTTTGCGGGTTTACTGTTCAAAGTGGGAGGTAAGATTTCCTCGTCGCTGAAGTGCAGGGTGCTGATCGAGCCCCTGTGAGATGTTCGTCCATCGTTTTCAACTGTTGCTTTCGCGTGTTTGTCGTTACCTATTATGTCTTCATCGGCAAGTTTTGAAAACACCATATTTCCACGTTCGTAATCCTCTCGGCTCGGTTCGTCATTGTCGTATTCGAATTCGCTGCACGTAAACGTATCGTCCGAGCTCTCACTTGAAGTGTCCGGAACTTCGAGAACACTCGACAACTTATCGATCGTCGGAGCATCTTCGTCACTAATGGAAGACACCGCATCAAGTAAACTACCCGATGGCGGTTGTTTACGGAGTCTCTCGATCTCTGCCGCGGACAAGCCCGGGGGCTCACGACGATTCAACGACTGGTCTCTGAAAGTATTCGGATCGTATTGATAAGAAACTTCACTATATCCGAGGCTCGCAACCTCAATGTCGTAGTGCTCCAGTCGTTCAGAGTTGTTATCATCAGACTTGTGACCGACATCAGAGAAATCCGGAGGTTCGTCGCTGCTCGAAGATCCCAGCGAGCCTTTCCGGAAACGCCGCGAGGGCTTTGAGTTTGTTGGACCGCGCAATCTAGGGTCCAAAACGCTTCTGGACAGCGGTTGCCTCTTATCCATACCATGCCTAAAGTGAGGATTGGGGATTTTTCTCTCCCGGTTCCTTGATCTGCTATTGGGTAATGGCCGGCCACCTTCCCTGTCTAGTGGTGTGCTCCGATGGTTGGGAGCCCGTGATATCCCCGATATATCCGCCCTGTTGATGGGTGTTTCCTTCATTCCCAAAACCATTCCATTCCTCATAATAAACTCTCCGTCGGACTCGGAGAAACCTGGGTCGATTTTCTCTTGAGAAGTTTTCGTAAGCTTGATTTGATAATCCTCCGGCGCACCGACATTATGTATGACTATATCCTTTCCGTTTGGAAGCGCAGACTGTCGTAAATCTGTCAAGGACTTCTGGCTGGGATTACGGATCACAACGCCACTATCGTCACTGCTGTGAGACGGGGACGTTCTTTGGGAAGCCTCTTGCACGTCCGCAGCTACCTCCGTACCCGCGGTCGCGTCAAACTCCGCCGGCGCCCTGCTGGCTGCTTTTTGTCGCTGTCTGCGATAACGACGAGCAACTATCACCGCCACGACGATCAAAATGACCAAAACGACTAGAAAAACGATGGCTGCGATTACTCCGGGACTCAGGGAGCTTCCCGTATCTCCCGTTCGTCCGCTCGCCACATAACAATCAAACTTCCCTGAATCACCAACGCGGCATAACTTATCGTCGTCGCATGGATGAGGCCAGCATACTCCAGGTATAGCACAAGTTTCTCCGTTGAAGTCTCCCTTGCATTCACAGTTAAAACTTCCATCCTTCTGCGGTAAACAAACTCCGTTGTTTTTACACGGGTTCGATTTGCACTGAACATCGCTGATACAGGTGTAACCCTCCCACTCTTCAAAGCAATAAGGTTTGAGCGGATCTTGGCACTGAACTGTCGCGCACGCTCCTGATCCGTCGCATCCCTCTTCGACCGCCCCACCTGGTGAAGAAATCACCGCAAACTTGTTCGGCCCAGAGAAGGAAACATGAAGGTCATCGATGCTCAAATCTTCCATACAACCGCGAAATTTTTTCAGGCTCAGGGCCGTTAAAGAGGAATTATATCCGCCCAAAAACCAGCTTTGGATGTTCTTTCCCAGGAAGTCATGTGCAGCAGCATCAAACATTTTGGTGCGGGACTCGCCGTCGAGCGTGACAGCCACGCTTTTACCTTGGTGAAAAAGAGTAACGTTGTGCCACTCGCCGTCCGTCACAACGGGAGACTCAACAGTAAAACTGGCCGCGTCGCCTCCATTTCCAAAGGTGTACTTGAGGATACCTGACTTTATCTGATAAAGAAGGCAAAAAAAATGGTTAAAAGAATGATTGTCGTGAAAAACGAACTAAAAATCAAAACAAGTAGAGAAGCGAGAAAACCCCAACCAAACGAGGAGAAAAAACGTGTAACGCAAGTCAGCTACAGATTCAACCTACTTTAGGGTTGATTTCCAGTGTCGCGTAATTTTCACGTGCGTACGTGCGTAAAATTTACGTTCGCGAATAAAATAGAGGCAATGCATGAAAGGTTGCTCGTAAGCATAAAAGTTAAACCTCGCTCAACCTCTCGTTTAAGCTCAGCACTCTTTATCTTGCCTCTACTTTATTTACGTAATTAAAATTTGCGTGCGTTAACATGCGTACCCAAAGACTTGTCAGTGGAAATCAACCTTTAAGCGCGGGAAAACATGAAAAAGTACACAGCAGGGAGAACGCAACGGATACGAAGCGCGGGAAAATATGGAATAGGCGCATACCAAAAATAAGGGCAGGGAAACTTGCAACTCGTGCGAAGAAGAAACGGGTGTAACCCAAGCAGGTCACGAAGGCGGTTGTGTCTTTGTTTCTACAGTAAATAATTTTTAAGACTGATTGCAAAAATGAAGCGTGTTTTCTCAACGTAACTTAAACAAACCTAACTTTTTGCCTCATTCACATATGCTATCACTATCTGACGACGTTAATAAAATAAAAACTCTGAATATTGAAATAACACAACAGTTTCAGTTATCCCTGAAAATTTGAGCCCAATACACCGAATGGTTTCGGAGAAATTCTCTTCTGAAAACTCAAAATTTTACAGAGAATGTATGGCTCATTAACTTTTTCGCCACACAGCAATTTCGCAGTTTTTGATGGCTGATATTTCTTTCAATATTGCTTGCAAAGAGCGGAAAATGGCACAAATTGCTCAACTTAATCAGCTCTTTCACGTTTTGCATTTAGTTCATATGTGCGGTCACGGCTTCTATGAGTTAAGTCGTATGCTAATGAGGAAAAATGTAAACAGTGACGTTAGCAAAGATTCGCCTTATATAAGAACCTAGATTTTAAGAACCTGATAGACTAATATTGTCCATTTAGACCCCTTTTACATAAGAACCTGTTTTAGCCCACAATTTTTAGACAGGTTCTTATTTTGAGAAATTCTGTCTACCACTAAATACACAAATTTAATAGAACAAGCTCCACCAGTTAGTGAAATAAAGATGAAACAAAGTATCATGTTTTAATGTTGTTTTTGTTCTGTTTAACTAGCATAGCTTTTCATAAACTTGATAAATGGCTTTAATATGCTTGGATTAAAGGGATTTTTACAACATATTATGCATGCAATACCAAAAATAGGCCCAAAATAGGCCACACCCACCAATGACAAACACCTCATTTATTTTTAAAAATAAGAACCTCTTTAAGAACCTGAGTAGCCTAATTTTCCAGTTAGCACCATTTTTAAAAGAACCTTCTTAGCCTAGCTTGAAAAAAACTTAGGTTCTTATACG
This sequence comes from Porites lutea, assembly GCF_958299795.1. Taxonomy (NCBI): domain Eukaryota; kingdom Metazoa; phylum Cnidaria; class Anthozoa; order Scleractinia; family Poritidae; genus Porites; species Porites lutea. Next base: position 2,948,484 of record NC_133209.1, read on the forward strand.
CGGTTTTTTACTGTATTGGCCAATTATTTCCATGTCCCTAGTAAAAGTCCCTAAAGTCTTTGTGAAAGTTGAGTCGGCTCATTTTCCTACTCGCCTGAATTGATATCGAAAAAATAAATAAATAAAGTTTTGAGACTAACCTCCACCACAGTGTACCCTGATACACTGGTAACAACTGAGTCTGTAGCGAGGAGAAGCAGCCCGTCGTTTCGAGTGCGAAAACGAATGGAGAACCGTTCACTACTTGGAGGCAGGGCTCGTCTTTTCCGAACTGCGTCGCCTTCTCTGTCTTCACGCTGCCGCTCGCGGCGATAGCGTTCCTTAAACTGTAATGCCAGAAAGCTGTTCTCGCCGAATTTCACTGGTTGTACTTCTACAGAGTGAGAGAGTAAGAAACCTTTAAGTAAATTTATTTGCCACCCACACAATACCTTTTTTCACTAATTTAAAACCAATTTTCATTTTTCATTTGCATAGGCTCCAGAAATCAAAAGTAGCTTACGAAAACAAGCGGTTAGCTAATACGAGATGTAATCAAGTTCGGAACACGCGACTCTACGCGCGCAGGAGTAAGATTTGCGCGCTCCATTACTTATGAAGGCGCCCTGTGTGAAAGGTGTTTTGCTATGCTGGATCTGTAATTTGTCAAAGTTTTGCGAGTAGCAATAATGCATTTTAGACTTGATGAGTTTTCAGTTCTTTGTGAAAGTTAACTCGCCCTTAGAGCGATTTAAACTGAACAATACCACTTTCTTAATGGAAGGGGGAAAGGATATGTGTTGAAACCTAAAGCTTACCTTCTTCACAATTCCTGCCGCTATAACCTGTCTTGCACTCACACACATAATCAAACCAGTAATCCACACATTTCCCGCCATTTTTGCACAGACCATCAGAACACTGGCCACGTCGAGGACAGCGGTCAGAAATGCCAGCGGAATCTTTGGCTAAACTTGGATCCAGTTTCCTGTCATTGATGAACACATTGCGCATGCAGCCAAGAAAATCATCAGCTTGAATGTGTTGTCCCGGATGAGCAAGTGCACTGTCCAGATCTCTGACCCCACCTAAAAAAAGCGGTGCCCCGAGCAAGTCCAGTTTCCTGTATAAAATCAAAGGGTGCATCAGCGTTTGGGCTTCTAGTCTCAAATGTGTTTAAACCTGGGACGCGAAAAGCAGGATTTTCTACTTTCGTACTACAGTAATCGACTGCTGGATTTCAAGTTCGATGACAAGTTGTGTTAGCGGGAAATTCTGCACGCTTTAAATCATGAAACTTTATAGTGTCAAGCAGTGCAAGAAAACAACCATTCCCAGAATGCCAGCCGTTCAGGAAAATGGAAGAGTGGGAGGGTTACCTTTTTCATAAAGCTTCAACTGGAGGAGTAGAGAAGGGGAAGGGAGGGGGAGGGGAGGGGAAGGGAAGAGTAGACGGGTGACAGATAAGCAAAGGTGTTTTTTTTAGGTGACTACTTACTGTAACTGTCCTTGAGATGAGACGCTCACTGGAGCAGATGAATCAACGGAAACCTCACCAACCTGTCCAAAATTTTACAAACAATATTAGTCATTAGCCAAGGGATTCACTTCAACTTCAGCTTCATTTTTACACTGTTAACAGGGCATTACTTATTATTAACAATTATTCTAAAATACATTCACAAGCATGTATCATATAGAGACGTTAAAGAAAAGACCATCTTTGGAGGAGGGACAGCTTTCGAGTTGCCAACATTCACGTTAGCTGTAGAATTATAGTGCAACATTTCTAAATATGGTAAGCTAAACGAACATTAAGTTGAAGTTACTGAAACATATATATTTTGGCCCTTAACATACTTTCACGGCCATATTGGGTTAGTGTCAGCGGTTTTCTTCAATGGGATACTTGCCAAAAGGGCATTTCTCCCCGAGAAAAGATTTCATCTGGCTTTCGCGTAAGGACGATCTAGGTAGAAGCGTAAGCTCTTAGCATCCGCTGCCCAAACAGAAGTGGCGCGGAAGTGATTTCAAAGAAGCGTTGCAGCACACAGAGATATTCAACTACTAATGTTGTTTGAACTACAACCAACTTTTCTATACAATTGAAACCTCGTTACACTTAAAAAAATAATAAAGAATCTGAACTCACCTTCCTATTTCTAATGGCCATAACCGTGTGCCATTTTCCATCAGCTACAAAGTTTTCCGCCTCCACAACAACAGGACTCCTTGTATATCCAAGATTGAACGACAGTCGAAGCTTTCCACCGACGATCTGTATGGCAATAAAATCCGAATCCACCTTGTTCTGTCCGTCATGGTTGTACAGCAACAAGCTGTCGCTCTGAGACGAAGCAAACTCGAAAGTGATGTTGTTGAAGTTACCTTGCTGCAGACTTTCCAAAGTAGGAAGCTGAAGGTAGGAAGCAGATTCAAAGCCAATACAGGAACACTGACACAGCTGTCCTTGAGAGCAGGTACACCTGGGTGTGGCCCAGGAGGTGACAGAGGCCACCCGGCAAAAATCGTATCCAGACGAGCAATTCTTACCCAAATATCCCGGCTTGCAGTCACACTGGTAACTCCCTATAAGATTCTTACAGGTTCCGCCATTCTTGCAGGGATTCGGCTCACACTCGTTGACATCATCAGAACAGGTATGACCGGTAAAACCTGATGGACACCGGCATGAAAACGAGGAGTCTTTGTCCAAACACGTGGCACCGTTCTTGCATGGATTAAGGTTGCAGCCTTGCTCGCTTACTGCACAAGTCTTACCGCCAAAACCTGGTTTGCAAACGCAGCTAAAACGCCATTCGTAATCCACTGACAGAAAGATAACAGGTGTGGTCTCCAGGGTAGTAACAGTGCCAAGGTTGTACATATAGCTTGTGCACTCGCCTCCATTTTGACAAGGACTGCTGGCGGTACAAGGAGTGTAATCCACATTTTGAATATTAACATTACCATTTCTTTCCAAATCAGCTCTGTTGTTTCTCAGCGCGGTAGACAGTTCCTCTCGCCTCATATATTCAAACGCCTGAGGTTTTTTGGCCGCTACTGTTAAGTCTACAAGGCCAACTCCTGCGGATTTGATGCTAAAGAGCTGCGAATTGTATCCAAGCGGCGAGACAATGACGTTTATGGAGTTCAAGAATTTCTGATATGACTGTGAAAGGAATCGCTCGGGGCTCGTGTTCTGTACTCGCACTGTTAAGCTATTAGCGAAAGTTTGTAGGTTAAATGTCACAAATCGGACCTGTACATCGTAAGACACGGCCCACTTTCCATCAGAACCGTTCACCTTTAAATCCATAACCACGCTTCCCGTTTGTTTGTTTTTTGTCCTCAGTACACAGCTTCCAGGAGCAAACCCGAACAGTCCATTGCTATCCTGCAGTATCTCGCACACAAACACGTCATTAACATCGGGATCTTCAGGCTGCACTTTTGCCAAGTCCCCGGATGGCAAGCTGTTGTTGATGTTCACGTGCACGATTCGTGAAGTCTGTCGGGGTGGATTATCATTGACATCCTGTACTTGAATTTCGCAGTATGACACGGCAGATTGCTGTGGGGAGCCACCGTCGGATATTCGTATCGACAGATTGTAAGAGGCGGTGACCTCGCGATCAAGTTCAACGGTAGTCGTTATCACCCCAGTTCTCCCGTCCAAATGGAACTCATTGTTGGGGGTCCCATCGATGACAAAAGTAAACGGCCCTTGATTGGGATCCACGTCAGGGTCATAAGGCGTCAGTGTAATAACCTGAGTACCCGCGGGCTCCTTTTCACGCACCCTACCTATGCAGTTACCAGGAAGGCGTGGCGCGTTATCGTTGATATCGTCAATTCTAACAATGACAGTGGCGTTGCCAGACATAGGTGGCCGTCCTTGGTCCGTAGCGGTAACTGTTAGACTGTACTGTGAAACCGACTCCCTGTCCAGACTCTTAAGAGTTGTTATTGCACCCGAGTCTGGATCAATTATGAATGCATTTTCAATGTTACCGGTCAAAATTCCATACCTTATCCTCGCTTCTGCCGGGGATTTTGCAAAGTCATCATCAACGGCGCTAACATTGGTCACAAACGACCCCGAAATAGTACCTTCCGTGACTCTCGCGTTGTACACACTCTGAAGGAAACGAGGGGCATCATTAGCATCCGTGACTGTCACGATTATCTTTGCTAGGTCGCTAGTATCAGGAGTCACTCTTGTCTGTAACGCGTTCTTAGCGAGAACCTGGAGCGTTACCATACCCGCTCGTTCGTTGTCCAATTTTCCAGAAACGCTTAGCACACCTGACAGTCGATTTAACTTGAATCCCTGGAAGTTACTTTCGCCCACTAGCACAAAAATAACTTCACCATCCGGACCCTTGTCTTGATCTGTTGCGTACATCTGAGTAACAGACTGTCCAATCGGTGCGTTTTCGGCCACAGAGGCTTGAAACAGCGACTTGTTAAACCTGGGCGGATATTCATTTACACTGGTAACGTGAACCAACACTTTGGCGCTAGGCTGGGATTCTAACTGAGGATTCCCTTGGTCTCTGGCGGTGACAGTCAATGCATACATATCCTCAACTTCATAGTCAAACGTTGCCCTACTTATGATTTTTCCACTTGACCGATTTATTTCAAATAAGCCCGCCGAGCCGCCACTTGTGATGCTGTACTCCACGGTCCCTCCAAGACCTTGATCGGGGTCTAAAGCTGTTACAGAAACAACAGGGGCTCCCGGGGAGGTATTCTCCGGTACATATCCGTGGTATTCTTTCTGTGTAAAAGTCGGTCGGTTATCGTTCGCATCAAGGAGGGTGATACGCACTTCCACGGAATCTGACCGCGGAATTTTTCCACCATCTGTGCCGACAACGTTCAATATTAACAGCCGAGTAAGCTCGTAATCCAGAGGCTTTTGAACATATATAGAGCCATTCCTTTCTCCAATTCCAAAATAGCCGGGTGGATTAGCACTCTCTATACGATAAGATACTTGGCCATTTGTCCCGGAATCCTGATCTGTGGCGGTAACACTTAAAACTTCACTCCCCACGGGCAAGGTTTCCAGCTTACTAGCTTGATACTGAGGAAGAAATTCAGGTGAATGGTTGTTCCGTTCAACAACTTCAACGTAAACATCGGCCTCGCTTTCCTTGGAGGGATCTCCCGAATCTTCTGCCTTAATTCGCAAGAAAAAAAAACCTGGAGTAGCAATGTTTCCTGCCACTGTCACATTTCCACTGTCTGAATCAAGGCTGAACAGTGCGGAGCCATTGCCACTGATTATTTCATAGCGCACACGCGCGTTTACACCTTCGTCCTCCTCATCTGTCGCCTCTACACGCCCAATTGTCTCCCCACTTCTTGTATTAACGATGACGAAAAAGCTGTACAAAGCTGGCGTGAACACTGGGCTGTGATCGTTGGCATCAGTCACTTCCACAACTACATGAACCGTCGCTTCAAAAAATGGCGAGTATGGATTTCTTGCCTTCACTGTAACATTGTACAAATTCTCGTTTCCAAGAGGGCTTGGTTTCTTATATAGCAACTCTTTACTGAGGCGGAGAACACCCGTTTGGCGATCAACAGTGAAAACATCGCTAGCAAGAGAAGGCAGAATGGAGTAGAGGATCACCGCGTTCGTTCCTATGTCGTCATCACGGGCAGTTACATTCATCACTTCTGATCCAATCGGTAATTTCTCCTTGATTGTCTGTGATAGCGAGTCTGAGACGAATCTCGGTGGGTTGTCGTTAACATCCAAGACTATGACAGTGAAATTGGACGTAACTGTATGAAGGGAATCTCCCACTGCTACTTGCAAAACGTACTGGGATCTGTACTCTCTATTCAGGTTGTTCTGTACTGTCAAACTACCGTTATTCGCGTCAAGATTAAACACACCATCTGGATTGCCTCCAGGCGCGAAACTAAACCGCAGTTGCGCGTTACTCTGAGTGTCAGCATCGGTGGCACTCAGCACCGCCACTCTAAATCCAGTAGAGACGTTCTCATAAACGGAAGCTGTCATAGGATCTATGAAAACAGGCGCGTTGTCGTTGATATCCTGTACGCTTACAATAACGAAGGCTTCGTCTGCCAGGGATCTGTTTGCGACGTTCTCAGCGCGGACCTTAAACGTAAACAAAGAAGTGTTCTCTCGATCGAGTTTGACGCTGGTGTATATACGCCCTGTTTTTGGGGACACTTGGAACGCTGCACTTGCCAGACTGTTGCCTGGAGCTATTTTGTACTCCACCACTGCGTTAGGTCCTGAATCAGCGTCAGACGCATACACCCAGAGAACTGTGGTATTTTCAGGGAGTTCCTCCTGAATTTGTACTCGATAAACGCTTTGATTAAACTGAGGAGGGTTGTCATTCTCATCAGTAACTAGAACACGGATTGTCACGAAGCTAGACAGAGACTGTATACCTGCACCCCTCGCGCCTACTACAACAGCGTAGCTCTTTTGCTGCTCGAAGTCCAAAGGCTTCAGAATTCTTAACTCTCCATCCAGTTTGTCAATATCGAACACATTACCGGCGTTGCCCGCAGCGATGAAATAGGAAATATGCCCCGTAGCATTTACATTAAAGATTTCTGTCCCTACAGGTGCCAGTTCAGAGACCGTTATGTTTTGGTCCTGGTGTTGAAAGACTGGAGAGGAACCTGTTAGCACATTTATTTGGACATTGGTGGTATCGGTGCGAAGCGGTGCGTTCACGTTAGCAGCCTTTACTATAAAGGAGTACGAAGAGCGGCTTGAGGGAACGTTCTGTGCCACGGTGATGATACCTGTCTGAGGGGAAATTTGAAAGACAGGTGATAACGTGGGTGTTAAAGTGGGTGTTAAAGTGTACTCACATTCAGCGTTGGGGCCAATATCATTATCCGCGGCAGAGACCATGATAATGAAGGTCCCTGGTGCAGCCCCAGGGGACACCGTTCCAGTGTACAGATCAGATGAAAAAGCAGGATCAAAATCGTTGACATCTTCCACATTTACGAGCAAAGTAGCTTTCCCTGTCTGTGGAGGGATCCCTCCATCAGTGGCCAACACGCTCAACTCGAACGAAGACGTAGTTTCACGATCAAGAAAAGCAGTGGTTTTCACTTGTCCAGTGTTTGCATCAATTGCAAACGATCCAAAAGACACTGACAAACTGTAGGTGATTTTACTATTAGCTCCAGTATCAGCATCAGTGGCAGTTATTTGCAGAACTGGCGTGTCCACCCCCGAGTTTTCTTTCACTGAAGCCTTGAAGAAGTCTGGTTGAAAGACAGGGGGGTTGTCATTCCGATCCTTCACATCCACAATGACCATGGCCTCACCCACAAGGGGCGGCGTCCCTCCATCCTTTGCCTGCACTTTCAGGGTGTGTTTTGCCTGCCTTTCTCTATCCAAAGCTATTGTCAGTCCTATCTGACCAGTCTGGGCGTTGATGGTGAAAAAACCCCCATCGTTGCCTCGGATAATTTCGTATGTTAATGCTCCATTCTGGCCTTCATCATTGTCCACGGCTTTCACTGTAACAACATTGGCTACCAAGTCATTTTCAAATACACTTGGAGTATAAGTACCCTTAGTGAATGTAGGGGTATTGTCATTGACGTCGCGTACAAAAATGCTCAAGCTCTTGTCAGTAAACTGCGGTGGTATGCCTAAATCTGACGCGCGGATGGCAAGGATGTAACTGGGCGTGTTTTCACGGTCCAAAGATTTTATTGTGCTGATAACTCCAGTTGATGGATCTATCTCGAAGCTACCATTCTCGTTACCAGCAGCAATGCTATAGCGAATCTCTGCATTACTGCCCTGGTCGCTGTCAGTGGCCACAAACCTTGCAACTTCACTTCCGATTGAAATGTTCTCGAAAACAGGAACTTGGCTCACTCCTGACTGGAAAACTGGGGCGTGGTCATTATAATCATCAACTACGATTGTCAGCTTTTTCTCTGTACGCTTTGCTGGGACACCTTGGTCAGTAGCAATCACTCTTACAACATAACTGTCTCTCACCTCACGATCCAGACTCCCTGATACCCGGAGTACACCGTCAGCTGCACCTAAACTAAAAGGTGCAAACGCATCGAGTTTAACCAAACCAAAGGTTACCTTTCCGTTACTTCCTGCATCTTCATCAGCCACCATGATTGTGGTGATGACATCACCTCCTGCAGCATGCTCTGACACGTGGGTGACATTGCCGGAGATGAAATAAGGACTGTTGTCATTGATATCTGTGATTGTCACCTGGACTGCTGCTGTGCTAGACAACTGTGCTGCTACAGGTTTTGCATGATCTCTTGCTAGGATGCTAAGTTGGTAAGAACTCTTCCGCTCTCGGTCGAAGGTCTTCAGGTTGTATATAGTACCGTTTGAGTAGATACCAAAGGTGCGGTCATTGTTTCCAGCCAATATAGTGTATGAGACAACCCCATTGGTGCCAAAGTCTTTATCAGTGGCTGAGACAGTTATGATGCTACTGTCTTTTGCAGCTGCTTCTGAGATGCTTACATGGTACATGCTCTTTGAAAACTCTGGAGCATTATCATTTCTGTCCAACACATTAACATAAACCTCCGCATAGGCAGACTTACGAGGATTACCATGGTCAGTCGCAGACACACTAAGAATGTAAATTTCGACTGTCTCTCTGTCAAGTGTTCCTGCCACTTTCAAATGCCCACTGAACGGGTCCATCGAGAAGACGTCTCTGTGATTACCAACAATGCTATAGCTAATTCTGGCATTCTCTCCAGTATCGCTGTCTGTTGCCCTCACTGTCCCCACAATAGCCCCAACAGCTGTCTCTTCAAAGATATTAAAATCATAGAATAGGCGATCAAACTGTGGTGCATTATCATTAGCATCTTTCACTGTTACCATGACAACACAGCTTGAATATAGGGCTGGATTGCCACCATCAGTTGCAAAAACAGTTAAGTTGTACTCTTCTTGGACAGTGCGATTCAGCACTTGCTGTGTAGTGATTTCACCAGTCGCAATGTTGATTTGGAAAGAACCAGCACCAATGATAGAATAGCGCACTTGTGCATTGAGACCTTGATCCTTGTCGACAGCAGACACAGTTGCGACACTTGCACCAGGTGGTAACTGTTCCATCACAGTTGCTATGTAAGTAGACTGAATAAAAATTGGACTGTTGTCATTCTTATCTTCAACAGTGATTTCCACAGTTGTGCTGCTTGTTCGTGCACTGGGACCACTGATATCAACTGCATACAATGTTAATGTAAACACACTTGTCGAGACATTATCACGGTCAAGTTCGACAGCAGTTGTAATGTCACCACTATTTTCATTCACGGCAAATGAACCATTACTAGAATCTGCGGTCATGTAATACTTGATAACTGCACCAGGTATGCTTGGAGAAAATGCTGCCTGAACTTGAGTCACAGATGTCCCAGTTCTGCTATTCTCCTCAACAGAGCCTCTGTATGAAGCTTGAGTGAAGGTTGGTCCACTGTTTGGTTGCCCTTTTTTGAAGAGTGTCACAGAAGTCTCAGAGACTTGTGAGGGCACACCATCGTCATGAGCCGATACTCTTAGCTGATAATTCAGACGATTACTGGGTAACTGTGATCGCGTGACTAACTGTCCTGTGTTGGCATCCAACTGGAAAAAGCTTGTATCTCCACTGACAATATTGTAGGTTACCTTTGCATTATTTCCAGTATCAGTGTCTGTTGCCAAAATAGTCGTGACAACAGTATTTGGACCTTCATTGCCATTAATTCCCACAGCAGGTGCAGTCGCAAATATAGGTTTGTTGTCATTCACATCTTGTAGCAAAACAGTGACCTCTTTAGTAGCAGAGAGCTGCGCTGATCCAGGGCTCGCGCTATCCACTGCTCGAATAACAATTTTGTATTGGGGGGTGGTTTCACGATCTAAAATCCGTCTTGTGGTAATGGCACATGTAACAGGGTTCACCTCGAAAGCCATTTCCTCGGGTGGAGTCTGACTAAGGATGCCATATGTTACACGGCCATTTTCCCCACTGTCAACGTCAGTTGCAGAACAATGAGCAATCAAAGAGCCTGATGTCACATTTTCCAGCATTCTGATGACAGAAGGTTGATCTTTAAACACTGGAGGACTGTCATTTTCATCAATCACATTGATGCTAAGCAAAGACACTGTAGACTTTGGGGGATTCCCACGGTCATCTGCTGTGATATTTAATGTATACTTCTGTGTTCTTTCATAATTAAGTGGCTTACTAAGGAAGACTTCTCCTGTTAAGTGATTGATGTCAAATACGGCTTCCAAATTTCCAGATGTGATGGTGTACGCAATCTCAGAGTTCTCACCAGCATCCTTATCTGTTGCTTGAATCATTGCAACTAGGGAAGATACTGCCAAATTTTCAGACACGTTAACAGTTAAGTGCTTCTCAGTGAACTCAGGTTTATTGTCGTTGGCGTCACCGACAATAATTTCTAAATGCACTTGGGAGAACATGGTTCTATTGTTAGTATCCATGGCTTGGACAGTAAGTGTATAATGATCCACTTTTTCCCTATCAAGTGAATGGTTGAGAAAAAGATTTCCATGCACAGGATCAATCGAAAATACTTCGGAATTTGGCCCACTCATTATTGAGAAAGTAAAGTTAGCATTGACTCCTTCATCAGGGTCGCTGGCCAGGACTTTATAAACAATTGAACCTACTGGAGTTGATTCTTCAACTGTGACAAACAAAACAGAATGACGGAACTCAGGTATATTGTCATTTTGGTCTTCTACAGTAACAACCACTACTACAGTGTCTTGTTTGGAAGGTGAGTCACCGTATGTTGCCTTTGCAAGAAACACCAAGACATTCTTTCCACTTTGTTCAACTAATTGCTCTCGATCAAATGTTCTCACTGTTGTGATAATACCTGTCACAGGATTGATAACAAAATTGCCATGATGGTCATGCAGAGAATAAATCATCTTCTTAGACTTTAAAGAAGCATCATTTCGAAGAGGTAGTCTGCCAATCATAGTTCCTGGGAGCTGGTTTTCCACAACAGAAAATGCAGCAGTATCATTAATTAAAATAGGCTGATACTCAGTTGAATCTCTTATGTTAACCGTCACAGATACAGAACTCAAAAGAGGAGGGCTTCCTTTGTCAGTAACTGTAACTGAGAGGGTATACAATGACCCTGCCTGATTAAGTTGATTCTTAACGAATAGTATTCCATCAGGGGAAACTGCAAACAGATCCAGTTCATTGCCTATCGGAGAAATTGCATAAGTCAGCTTGCCATTGTCACCTTCATCTGGATCAGCGGCCATCACAGGCAGGAAAATCTTCCCTACAGGCAAATTCCTTGGCACACTTGCATTAAAAGATGGTAGTAAAAATCTTGGCTGGTGATTGGTCACTATTACCACAGTTAACATAAAGGTACTGCGTAACGGAGGTGCTCCTTGGTCTGATGCAGACACTCGAATGAGGTATTGAGGATCATCTAGACTGTTAACCTTCCTTGACAAGGACACCATACCTGATGTTGTGTTCACCTTTAAGAGGCCATTGCCGTCAAATGTCAGTTTATAACGAACAGCTCCGTTTAAACCTGCATCTTTATCTGTGGCACTTGCTAGGTATATTTCTTTTCCAACAGGCCAGGATGCATCAATAGTAACTTGAGCACTTGAAGGGGAAAACAATGGCGGATTGTCATTTCTGTCCAGAACATCAATCTTTACGGAAGTTGTTGCTGACAAAGGATGCACAATTCCAGCCTTGGCTACAACATGCAATAAGTATTTATCCCTCTTTTCTCTGTCTACATGTCCATCAAGCATGATTATTCCACCAGCAGAATCAACCTCAAAGACATGTTGAGGATCCCCTGACACAATGGAGTAAAGAATGTTATCACTGTTGTCTTTTGCGGCAGCAATGACCTTGCCAACATAGGTCCCTGATGGTTCATTTTCATAAACAGTGAAGTTATAAAGACTGTGCTCAAACTCTGGTAAGTCATCTGACTGACCCTGAACTGTCACCTCCACAGTGGCAGCGCGTTTAGCATAAAGACCTCCTAGATCATTAGCAGTGACATTAAGCTGGTAAAATCCTTTCTCACTACTGTTAAGAGGCATCAGTGTACTTATTTCGCCACTTGAGCTGTTGATGGCAAATTTGCTATCAGCCCCACTTGTAATTCGATAGAAAATTTGTCCATTAGTACCATCATCACGATCAGTTGCTGTCACCTGGGTAATAACCCTGGGCTGAGCATTTGTTAAGATGCTCACAATATAAGTCACAGGATAAAATACTGGGTGATTATCATTAACATCTGTAACCTGCAATCGCACTAAGGTTCTTGATGATAGCGGTAAGAGACCCTGATCAGAGGCAATAATGGGGATATCATACACGCTCTTCACTTCGCGATCAAGTTTAATCTTTGTTGTTAACAATCCTGAACTTGTTCCGATGGTAAAAGTATCCAAAGCAATCTGAGAAGTAGAGTCAATCCTATAAGTCAAATTCCCATTACTTCCAACGTCGTCATCTGTGGCACTTAAGGTAACAACAGGTGTCCCTGGATTCATGTTTTCAGCCAGTGTGACGTTATAAATACTGTGAGAAAATTCAGGTGCATTGTCATTGATATCGTCTATGGATACCATAACAACAGTGGTGCTATTAAGTGGAGGCGAACCATGGTCTTTAGCAAGCACAGTCAATGATACTTGTGGTAAATGCTCTCTGTCAAGAGACATAGCAGTAGTAATAAGGCCTGATACAGAGTTTATCTGAAACCAGTGCAATGCATTGCCACTTAGAATTGAATATGAAATCTTGCCATTACTTCCCATGTCTAAGTCAGTAGCCGTCAAGCGATAGACAGAACTGCCATTCTGTGCCAGTTCGCTGACAGATGCTGAGTAGTCTGATTTACCAAAAGAAGGAATTTCATCATTTACGTCTATCACTCTAACAAGAACATGTACTGAGGAATTTAGACTAGGGGTCCCTCTATCTTTTACAGTGACAGTGATGTTGTAAAAGTCAGATCTTTCGTGATCCAAGGAAACTGCAGTTTTGAGGTTGTACAAAGAGATGCCATTCGGTGGCAAGATGCTTGTAAACTCAATTTTAAAACTCCCATTGTCATTTGAAGTTTCCATGATAACTTGTCCATTCGGACCCTGTGGATCATCATCATCTTTCACAAAAATTGTGGCTACAAGTACATTGGCACCGCTGTTTTCAATTACTTCGGCTGGGTATTTTCGGTTTGCATATACCACCCGTATTATTTGCGGTGTGTTATCATTTAAATCTCTGACATGAATTTCCACCGTTGCTTGACTGCTTTGCCGTGATGGAACACCCAGTGGTTGGTCTCTAGCAGACACTTTGAAGGTGTAAAGCGTCTTCGACTCGTAATCGAGCGGTGCTCGAGTTCTGATAACCCCCGTCGTTGAATTTAATTCAAAGTTATTTGAATCACTATCAAGGTCGAAGGAGTAAATGACTTCACCGTTCAAAGAGTGATCTTTATCAGTGGCAGAAACGGCTAAAATTTCTACTCCAGCTGGACTGTTCTCGTCCACCGTAGCATTGTACGAGTTTGTCGTAAACACCGGATCGTTGTCGTTCAAATCTATAATTGTAATATTCACCAAACAATATGAACGCAGTGAGGGTTTCCCGCGGTCAGAAGCAGAGATATTTATCTCGTAAGCAGCGACTTTTTCTCGATCAAGGTTGCCTTGTGTTATGATGCATAGAGCAGTCCCACCACATTCGGTTGTGTTCCTTCCAAGTTTGAATTTTCCAGCCTCGTTGCCGGCCACGATCGCATAATCGATCGTGCCATTTTCAGCCGCATCGATGTCAGTTGCTGAGTCGATCGAATACACACTGTTAGAAGGGACATTTTCGAAAATATCCACAAGAAACACGGGTGATGAAAACTCGGGCGTGTTATCATTGATGTCTTCCACTCGAACGTGAACCGAGAAAGACGAAGAAGAAGAATTTTTTCGAACTTGCAGGACTATAGGATTTGTGTTCAAATTGTCACGATCGATTCGCAATTTAGTAGTGATAACCCCAGTCTGTGAATTGAGTGCAAACTGAGGTGAATTTCTTTCGAGTAAGTATGTTTCTCCTTGTGTAATGTTAAGCGTACCCACAATAGCTCCCGGCTGTAATTCTTCCTGGACTTGAAAATTGTATTGCCGAGCGGATATTGAAGGCAAAAGTGCTGCATAACAGCATACAAACGTCCAAAACAAAGTTCCAAGCTGTAATTTCGCCCTCGTTGTGCCTAGGAGGGTTTCTTTAACCATTGCTTTCCAGTTCCAGAAATTCCGACTTCATCCAAGATGTCATAATACTGAAGTTGTGACGCCAGTTTCACAAATGAGAGAGAACATAGCCAGTTTGTCGCTTGTCGGAGGGCACTACAAAATATATACGACAATCCAAACCGTTAATGCGTTACACGGGACAATAAATACAAACTTTGCCGGAGTTGTTCGTCTGACATTCTGTATAAACAACTCTCCTTCGCAATAACTTCGCTCCAGGACGTTGATCAAACAATAACACCCAAACAACGATATCTTTTACACAAACTGCCAACCAGAGCATGCGAAATTGTGTGTTTCTAAGGAAAATATTGAGGCACATTCGCTTTCCACTTTACGAGACAAAACTAATAAAAGCCATCAATCGTAAAGCCGCCGCGGAGTTCGAATCTGTCAATCATCAATGACGCGTAGAAGCTCTACAACAAGAGTAGGCGGGGTTTTAGTTAACACACGTGACTTGCGGACAAACATGCATAAATTCCTCGCCTTTGGAGAGTCAATAAACTGTTTCTTTAAAGGAAAGAGTGGAATTTATGCTATTTTAGCATATTCATTATGTTTTTAATTAATTACTCTTTTTTGTCGCCAGGTTTTCTGCCTGCAAGGCTCAATTACATGTCAAAAAACAGCTTCTTTCCTGGGACTATGCACATTTTAACATAGCGTGTCGGAGGGGGCGTGAATAGACCATGTTGAGTGGATATCAATTTACGACTGACAAATTTTAAGCAGTTGGACGCAAACAAGTTCATTGTCACAAAATTGAAAGATTGTATTTCCTGCATAAAAGACTGATGCGCCTTGACCTATAGGCGTTTCTCTTGGCAAGAGGGCCTGCGAAAATAAATTATAAACAAATGATAAAATCATCCACGCATGTTCAAAAGAAATTAAGCCAAAATGCGCGCGATCCCAAGAGTACAGAGACCACCTAGAACGATACAGACACTGAAAGAAAGCATCAGCGATGTACAGTGGGTTTATGAAGTGATGTAGGTGGTATATTCGCTCCATGTTACAACAGCAGGCTAATATAATCTGAATAGTTTTCGTGGTGCGTTTCCCATTATTTCCAAAGGTTATAAAACCAAGTTTGAAAGAACAGCACAATTTCTCCTAATTAGAGGTCGAAGTAAAAACGGATTATGGTTATTTTTCTTCGGAAGCACTGTCGTTTAAACGTGTCGTTAAAAATCCTCTGAGGTATGTGATTAAGAAAGCGAAAGCTACTTTGCTTTAAAAGTGCTAGCTGACATGAGTCACGAATTGAGACTGAAAAGTAAACAGAAGTGAACGAAAAACTGATTTATTTTATTGCAACGATGCTCTTTAAACATGCATTGCTAAGACAATATATGAAATCAATAAACATATTGTCATAAGAAAAAAACATAAATCACATTTAAACGCCGAATTGGTAATAAAGAAAAATCAAACTAATGTCAAGGTGGTCCAATATTAGTTTCTCATTTTTCTTCCAATCCTCACCCGTCTTTCGCTCTCAACTCTCAAAAAGAAATATTATAAACAATTAAAGAAATTCTGCAAACATGAACACGAGAAATAAAGTTATTTACAGTCATAGATGTTTTGAGTTTAGTCGCGTGTCATTTTACTTTTAAACAGCTGTTGGAATTTAAAACAATTTGATATTGAAATGATCAACTCATGCGAACAAAGTAATCGACCGGAAGTTTTATACCAGCCTTGGCTTAAAGGAAGTAAAATAGGAACATTTTCTAAAAAGTAGACGGAACAGAGCTGTTAGCGTTACGAAAAAAATAAATACATTTAAACTCAAGTCAAGGGGCAGAGGCTTTGGATGTAAATACGTAAACTCCATCTTAGACGAGAATTTTATTGAACACGTAGGTTCTAGAGGTTTATAACGAAAGGTTAATTGGTTTTCCAATTTTTACTGTTTTTTGCATGTCAAGCAATATAAGGTGATATCGCAAATAGTGAACTTTGGAGTTTTTTTGTCTTATTTTAGGCATTTTGAAAAATTGACACTTAAGTAAGGAATTTTGATAATCCTTTCCGCCTCACATACAAGCAAGCTGTCAGAGATTAATATCTATTGTTAAATATGTTTTTCGACAATTTCATGCAGCACTTTGCCCCCTGTAAATTGATAATTTCATTACGACCCAAATAATTCATCCGCTAATGTGAAAAGTGACTTCTTTATAACAATATTAAAGTTGAGGGATGCCACTGACCATTCAAAAATTTTTATGGCATTCATATCTAATTAGTCTTCGACCCGTAACCACTGTCGTATTTTGTATCAAGAATGATGAAAAGTGGAATGTGCAGGTCAAAGCATAGTGCTCTGACTTGCTTACTGTACATAGCGCACAACGAACAGGAGGCGTTAAAATAGCGACTAGATACGAGCTGTAATATTTCAACTATTTCCTTCAGGAAATATGTATGTACAGTTTCAATATTGGGTTTGTAAGGGGGCGAGAGGGTGTGTGGGGGAGTGGATAGACCTTTTCACGGTTTTTTTTTTTTTCAACTCTTGACATGGACAGGTTCGGGAAAATCCGTCGACAGCACTGAAAAGAGCGCCTTGAAATTATTAACACTGCCAAGTTTCAACGTGATTTGTTGAAAACTAACATACAGCTCTACTAAGCTACAGCTCCTCGAAGACGCGAGATTTTACAGACATTTGATGGTGGGGGGCACAAACTTGCCTCCCAGCATACAAACGTCTGTAAATTTTCGCAACTTTATATCTTCTTTCGCTAAAGACGTATCACTTTCAAATTTGGCAATGTTACCGATTTTAAGGCGCTCATTTTAGTGCTGTCGACGGATTTTCTCTAACTAGTCCATATAAAAAGTTGAAAAAACCGTGGAAAGGTCTTTCACAACGAACGAATAAAATGAAAGATCGCATTTGTAAGAGCTGCCATTTCCGAATCATTTGTTTTTGTCAAGCATTTTAAACGGAAAAGAAAAGTAAACGAGGAAAGATGAGAGGAAATGTCGACAATCCATGTAGTCATAGTGTAGGGTTCGCTGAGATGATTTGAAGAAGGCTGTTTCCTGTGATAAACACTGTATCTATCCTAGGGAAAGCCGGTGGAGGGGAGTCATCACATATACAAATAACCTGAGGCGGATATACGACGGAATTTGGGAGAGGTACAGACAATGTCTCTAAAATTGGGGGGGAATTAAACCGTAGCAGCGAGACTCCTGAATGGGAAACGTTCCGCTGTTGGAAACCGAAGAGTTTTGGCACAGTTTAATTAATCAGAGACACCTATTTATTTCAGGATAAAACTACTAAAGACACTAAACGGATTAACTGTCCAAAAACAAGCCAACACGAAAATGTTTTTTTAAAGACCTCTTTAAACGGTTGTTTGATCAAAACATTTACCGACTGACAATTAAGTTGAAATTGTTTTCCCGGCTTTTACTAGAAACCATTTTAAAAGAGACACTTATGGTGACCCAAGCTATACAGGTTTGATGCAAGTGAAATCTCGAGAAACAATTTAGATTTGATTTCATAACACCTTATTAACCTTACCTTAATCTGGCAAATCTATGAAAGGTATTTTTAATTCTTCATACTGCATTACAGAATATCATATCAGTATACTAGTGTACGTTAGTAACCGCAACATTGGGCAAATCCATGATATAGGTTTTATTTATTGTACAAACATTAACCACAAAGGACTGCAAAGGACCGCAAATGAATACGCCGAAGAACGTAGGATCTATAAACACCTGATTTTCACGTAGTACGATCAAAATTGCAGTATTCTGCTTGCAGAATTTAATATGTTTCATTTATTATTCGCTGCCTTAAAGGACATCATATCAGTATGCCAGTGTAGGCTAGAAAGACTTGCACAGGGGGCAAAATTAAGAGAGGGCTACTTAAAGAGCTAGAGGCAAACGGTTGACGTTCTCTTGGCACGACTTCGGCATGCATGAATCTATCCCTATCATTAGGCGTGCGTAAAAACATCATGTTCCTTTCTTTTGAAATATTTTGCTCCTCGCATTTTTCGGGGAAATACAGTATGGAAATATCAACAAATTAATCAAAAACCTCATATAAAATTGAATTTGATATAACCGCAGCTGATTTTCTTCAAGACCGAGACCTGTTTGGAAATTACAGATAGTGAATAATTTGTGTTCAAAAACCGTCAACTACAAGCTTACTAGGAATTTCAGTTTAATTTAGCTCGCGAAGCGCACGCAGAACATAATGCTGACAATGTAGTCAGCCGATCTAGGAATGCACATACGAAAACAAAGAGAAAAATGTGGAACAGTATTCTCCAAAGCATTCGAATCCTTTATGAGCTTCTTTTACATATTTTGACGATACTTATGTTGACACATCTAAGTTTCTACAAAATAAATCAAGGATGGTTGCATAAAACGTAAACTAAATTCAAAAGTAGTTTCGTTGACTTTCTTTTTAAGTTTTTCTCTTTTCTTCCTGGTGAAAGTGAGTGTACTTTGTGTTTTCCTTTGCCCGCCTCGATAAGTTAGCTCATCTTTGCGAGCAGGGGATACAATACTTTAAAGTTCAGTTTGTAATCATGTATGCGAAAGAATAAATTCTGAAATTCGAAATTCCAAATAAATAAGTGAAATTGAAAAATGAAAACGTTCAGGCCTGAAATTGGGGTGTAAAAATCACATAATTTGGTCTTAAATTGGGTAAGTATTTTGGGAGTATTCCCAGTGTTGTCATGAACAAAGTTTCAGTTAAAACAAGTTACAACTAACTGCAGGAGCTGACAATTAGGAAAGGCACATGACCTGTAACCACAGAAAGGTGACACGTTGTTGGCTATTTAGGTGTCAAAAAGTTAATTGGTTTTCTTCGCTTGGGCCAAGTGGACTGGCCCCTGCAAAAAAGAATAAGGTGCCCAAGCTATATCGTTGAGCTATATAAAAATATATTGCATTTTTGCCGCTAACAAAGATTGACAAGTTGATTACAATTGGGTCATTCGAGTTAATTCTGTAGCAATTATGTTTGTAATGTTCTGTCCCGTTGCTATGGAAACCTATTTTCGTGAAGAAGCCAGAAACTGTTTACCCCGCGAGCAGAGGTCCTTCGATCTTCCTAGATCTAGGAAGATCAAAGTGCCTCTGCGGCGCAGGGTAGAAACTGTTACGAGCCACCTTAATCTGTAAATATTGCACTATCGAGAATAGTTGCCTGTCAGGGTTATCTATTTTCTGAACGCACTATGTTCCACAGAAAGTCATAAGGGGATTACGAGTTTCTATATACTGGAGAAATAAGCTTTCAAAAATCAAAAATGCATTGTTTTTGGAGCAGCAAGACGTTGAATAGGGAACTATGGGCGCTTTCCACACAGCCCAAAATTTCAGAAATTTCGGTTAGTAATCAAATGGCACGGACCATTTCAGAGTTCGGTCCGACCGGAATATTTGGGAGTAATGGAAGAGAATAAAAGTGAAAAGCTTGGCACCAAAAAAAGACATGACAAATATAATACTCTCAAAGGGGCGGCCGCCTGGATAGGCTTGATTACTAGCCGACTGCTGGACCCGTTCGAGAGAGCGCCAGAAATCGAGCCTACCGCCCCAGTGGAGCGAACGAAGGACGTCATATTGACATGGCAGAAACCCCAAGTTTCTAAAAGACACAAAAAGCCAAGCTTACAGAATCCCGACAAAAGGAAGTTCAAAGGCCTGGGAGAGAGGGAGAGAGATGAGTCACTTACAACGAGGCTTCGGGGAGGGGGGGGGGGGGGGAGGGTGGAATGAACGACTTTAGTAAAAAATAACTTAAGCGGCACCTCGCCCGAGACTGCCGTAACATTACTGTATTAATATCGAGTTATAACTGGAACAGACAGAGAAATCAAATTAATGGAAATGATCATTAATATTAAAATCAAGAGATAAGTTGACTGAGCAACAAAGCTTAAAATGTTCTAGACGATTTGAGTCAGTGACCGATGCATAAAAAATAGAACTTTTTTTCCTGATCTGCTGCCTTTGCTTCCACCAAAAATTCGTGTAAGTCAAGCCGGTACATGGCCATAACTCGATTTAACAGTTTTAACTACAATTTTCAGTCGATTTTTAAGAATAAAGTTTACGGAAATTACAGCTGCACTTGACCCGTCGATGTCAGCTTGTTTTGTGAAATACAAAATATGAGACAATAGACTACTAATATTCATTGTCTGAACGAAATGTTGATTTTGAGGCCGTGTCATTATACTGAAAACATTTCCGAAATCACTTAGATTCCTAAGTACTTTATTTTACTGTTTGATACACTTAAACACTGAACAAGTTATTGACTGATTAGTAACGTCTTGATGAACTGAAAAAGGGGAATAACGAAGAAAACGCGTGGAACGTATAAAGCTTTTCTTACAGCTTACAGCTGTAAAGAGGAGTTATTAAGTTCCGAATATTGGACCTGAAACGCGAATAAGTATTCTAAAAAAAGGAAAAAAATTATTTTAAAAATACAAATTTCTTTCCGCTAAATGACAAGAAAGGCTCATTGAAGGTTTTTCGGAGCAACGACCACTGGTTTGTTTTTCATCGACTTTGAAGAATAATTCGAAGATGCTTTTTCCTTCCCTATTTATAAATACTCTGATCTTACTATTTTAACGGTAATCGTAGACATACGAAAAGTTACCCTTCAATTGTAACAAAATGTTGCCAACTCGTTCGAGATTCAATTTTCTGCACTGAGTTGAATTTCTGTTAGTTTTAGCCTGCGAAGCGCAGACGTATTTCCGGTCGTTGCAGGCTACTTTTGTTTCTGTTTTCATTGTTTTGTTTAGTTTGTTTTTTTTAACTACTGAAACTACATATTGTACGTCGTAAATAGGTTGGATTTAGTATTGGTCTTATCCGGACCTCTAACTAAAGGTCTAAATTGACTTTAAAAAAGGTTTGAATCTTTTCAGTAAAATTCGTGTTGCATACCTTGCACAAAGTCGTGCCACTTGAGCCGAACCAGTGGTAAATTTGCAGTCTGTACCGTGCAGACATACTTTACTGCAGTTTTCATGGTCAGCGGATGACTTTAGCAATCAAAATAAAATCAGACCAACCCTGCTGGCGTAACTGGCTATCCATGGATCAGACCAAGAGAGGATCGTCCTTTGACACCTCTCTCACCTAGATGACTTTCTGAACCGTATTGAGTGTATTTTTTCATGGCATACTTCTTCCTATTTCAGTGTCATAGCTGAAATATCAACCATGTTCGTATTTGTCGTACTAGTTTTAGTTTTTCAAATGGTAGTCTTTCTTGAATTTGCAAGCTATCATATGACGTCACGGCAGGCCATATTGGTATACGAAACGATACGAAACATTGAAACGGCGGCCATGTTAAAAAGTGTACGAAAAAAATTCTCCGGGGATTGAGCTGTTTTCTCGTGTGAAAAAAATTATTTTGCATTGCTTCTGATCAAATGAGTAAAAAAGATCTATAGACCGTTCTAGCTTGTATTTCTTGTTTTCCCATTTCACACCTGACTTGTGCCCAGACGTCTCTCTCTCGATGAAGATGTGCGCGCGAAGGAAGGCAGGAAGGAGACAACGGGCAAAGGCGCTTCGCCTGCCGTCTGTACTCTTCCCATGGTCCCTTGCGGTTCATCACAGGTCACTCGCGTTTCGCACTCGCCTCTACCATGCGAAAAACGAAGCGCCTGAGGAGGAGGAGGCTGATTTCAGACCACGTGATGTTACCCCACGTCTGGAGCCCATGACGTCATGGGCTCCTACCCACGTGCAAACTCTTTCTCAGCCTCACTCTTCGTCCAGGGGACGGGAATTAATAAGAGACATCCTAGGAACGAGCTTACCACTCGTATCTACATGTGATCGTGAAAGAAAGCGTTTGGTATGCAGAGACGAACAAAATTTATACTAGAAAAAAAGGAAAAATGAACCAAAAGGTACCTTCACTAGAACAAGCTTTTTTCTTCAGTGCTGAAGTTCAGGTCACCTTTCATAAAGTAAAGATCATCTTTTAAATTTCGTTATTGTCTTTCATGACAAAAACAACAACTTTCATGAACACGAAAAAATATTCATGAGTTTGTCCATTTCCAGTTAATATCATCCACCGCACTGTATGAAAGGATAGTTTTGGAAGAATGCGGCACTGTGGGTGTTCTATGTTGGTACTGAACAGCTTGCTTTTCTAATTTGCGCGAGCGAACCGTTGCATTCGTTACGGCAAGACTAGTCCTGAATGTAAGGGAAGATTAATTGATATCAGAGTCTTAACGTTAGCCAACAAACGGATTACTTGGCTTCAGTTACCATATTTAATGATATTGTTAAAGTGAATCAAAATTCACCAATCTTTCCGGTCAATTGTTTGTCTAGTCTAACTCTGGCTGCGAAATTGCCAAGATTATCTGTCTTGTTTTTCATGCGAGCTACAAGTAGATATTATTGGAAGCTACGAAGGTATGAGGGTTTTTCGTCGTTGTACTAACCGGCTGACAAACAGAAGGCAAACTCATTTGGAACCTTAGACTACCGACTTCATATTTGTGTAGGGGAGGTCAGGACAACGTAATTGCAAAAACAGAAGTTTTAGAAAAAAAACTCCAAATTTTTGCAATAGTTCTTACTTATTCTCCTTAGATTCTATTAATGAGATGACAAAGAACAACTTTGCAAATAATTGATATGGAGAAGGATGTTTTTAAAACAGTCATCTAACAAAGAACGTTGTAATAGAGCTTGAAATACAGAAAAAAAAAACGCAGATGGAGGCTAAGTACTCGGTGGCGGATTATTGTTGACTGCCCAGGTTAACTGCACTGCATTTAAAATACTGAAAAAGCATAAGGTCAAAGCCTTTTTTGTGCTACACTGAAATAAGAAAAAAGTTGTAAAGTTCAATCTCTCCCCGCAGTTTTCCTTTATAACCAATGAAATTTGGACGCCTTAGACTGCTGATCGTGACAACAGTCAATCATTTTTTAAGTTGCATGCATGCACATATAGTATTTTAGCACTCAGTATAATCCCTGCCGGGTGTACTGTATTACTTCCAAAGTTGTAGTGTATATAGACTGATTAAGAGAACTGAAAGCCTCACTTTCTAATCAGTTAGACATATAGGCTGCGCTGATAGGAATAGTAGCCACAAAGTGTAAAGTCTCATTAAGCGCGAAAAAAGTCCCGAGAAGTGACTGACTGCCGTTTAATTGAGGGTCTCGAAGAAGTCATCAAACGAAACTGATCCGAACCATAGACTTAGAACAAACAAAAACACTGAGTTCCGGCTTAGAGGACAAACAATTTTCACTATAATTTTTTTTAACCGCAAATACAACACTGCAAATAACCACACTAATGCTACAACAGACCTACATGCATCTTTACCCACGTGATTGTTTTTCCCCAGAGTTTCTTTCGAAAGTTTTAGTTCCTTAAAAGATGGGCTTACCTGAAAGCACATGAGTCTTGTTTCGTGAGCAGCTTAATCCTCTGGCTGTGACTTCACCAAGAACAGTGTTGCGTTTCTGATGACAAAGTTCCAGCTTGTTTCTTTTTTCATTTGCCGCAAAGTAATTAAAGTTTGGAATTGCCGATAACATCAAACGTTTCGGTTATCGGTATAACGTCGATGCTATGTGGATCATAATAAAGTCACCACTCCGAACGATACTGCCAAAGTCGCGAAAGATTACAATGCTTTTTTTCGTTATCTGATATGTCAAGCATCTCCCAGGGTATCGATTCGGCATGCAAATGGTCGGCTGCATCGAGATGCACTTCGGAGAAGCCAGTAATATTTCATACTTTAGAATATAGCTAATACTTTGCATCCGCGAAATGTGGTACTTTAATTACTATACACAGAAGTTGTAGACTAGTGTTAAGTGGTTGTAAGATGATTTTTAAGAATACGACCGTGGGCGCTGTTTTCTTTTCTTTTCAGAAAGCATTGTGACTCAAGATTTGACCAATGTAATTGTAACAGTTTATTCCACTGGTCAGCTTTAAGTTATTGACGTTACGTAGACGAAAGAATGTGGAAACTATTTTAGAACGGGCCAGAGCAAATCGCAGATCGTGTGTCCTGCGGGAAGGTAACAAGGCTCGGTACACGAAGAGATTCGCTAAAAATATAAATACCGTTATCTCCGCAAAGAATACTAAGTCTACTAAAATAAGGATATAAACTGGTCTCAATCGAATTTTAATTTGACATAGCCGTTAAAATAAAGTTTTTCTTAATGACAAATCCATAGAAATTTCAACAAGGCATCCAAAATGTGTTTTCCATATGGTTCTGCAAACATTCTTTTCAGAGTTTTGCTCAGCTGGCGTCAAAATAATCAATCACAGATTAAGTACTTAAAAGAAGGGGTGAATTACACTATTAAAACTGCAAGTACCGCTTTGCAGTTAAGTTAAAACACTGAGTCACGGCCGTCGAACGCCTCTCTACATCGTCCCTCTTGCATTGGAACAGAGTTAGCTTGTGTTAACGAGGCTGTGTCACGGGCTCTGAGCCTATGATCATGCCCTCCCTATACGGTTGGCTAGTTCATTTTCTGTTTATAATGCCAGTTATGCGTCCTTATTCGCTATGAAATTAAGAAATTACTTTTGAACGAAAGAATTACAGCTTTGTGTCTCCCAAGTCACAAACAACCAAGATGAACTTCGAAAAACTAGGCTTGACAAGTTTCTAACGTTAAGCCTCCTTCTCTATTTGCTGTTTTACTTATTCACCTTCCTTCTTTGAACGTTTTGAGCGGTAATTTTATGCTTTACTCAGTTTAGTGGCAGTTCCTACCTTTTGAATTGTGATAAATTTAGTCAGTGACACAGATCAGATTAAAAAACTAAATACTGAGTTGACGTTGCGGGACCTTTGCAGACTCTATACATGGGGTAAGATGGATTTCAGCTCCAAAAACTGATGTGTTCCGCTTCATACGAGTATAGCTTAACTCTCAGAGAAGCCAGAGAGAAGAACTATTTTTCTAACTGGTGAGTCTATAAACGAAATCTTATGATGTGACTATTCAATTGAATCCTTTTCAATAGGTCCTTTTAGCAGCACTTTTACATGCTACCAAGTATTTCTTGGGTTTTTTTCAAAATGAATTAAGAACTTTTTTCATTAATTTTCAAGTGGTAGTGTTAGTCTAAGAAGACTGATAAGGTAAAATCCTTTACCGATCGGGAAACTCAGATACCAAAGCTTGTTGGTGTCGATTGGTGAAAGTTATCGATTACGATTAAGGTCATGCACAGCATAATAACAATAGCTACCTTGATATTGAAGTTATTTAAGGGGTTGTTACCTTGCTGGATCTCAACTTCGAGTGACAGCCATCAATGAAAACTTTTGAACTTTTCAACAAAGTTATCACTGGTGAGTTATACTGCTTAAGTGGTATTGTTCTTGAAATTGAAAATGATTATAACGGTGTTTGTCAAAAGGTGTTTAAATCATTAAAAAGAAGTTAAGATAGAAGGCGCCCACAAAGCATCTACTGTTATTAAGTTTTAAATGGCGGTACTTTGTGTTTCTGTAAAATCAATTTGATAAAAATATCAGGCTTGTGACACTTTTAAGCTGTGGGTCTTCTTCCCTTGTTTTATGTCGCGGATTAACTTTGCGGGGTTCCCATACTCAGCTCGGATTTGTCGAAATTCAGGACATAAGTTTAACACGAAGCCGACAATTTGCCAAAAAACAAATTAAACATCCCTCAACTGCCGCAACAATAAAATTAACTCAGATTAACCTGAGTATGTATGGGTTCTTTGTTTCGCTTCAATAACACTGAAATAACATGAGCTGAAGGCTAGAGAATGCTTGACATATTTTCCATTGATCGCGAGTGACACGAACTTTAGTTTAACACTTGTTGATCAACAAATTCTTCCAATTAAAACTGGCTGAAAGACTGCAGTGTGTCATGCCAACCGTGAAGGCAATTCCACATGTTTAAGAATACAAATTTACTCCTTTCGACATGTTGCAGCTTGTTGAACAACAACAGTCAATCTTTTAAAAACTCTGAATTCAGTTGTTAGTCATGCTGTTCATTCGACAAGTTGCAACATCGCTAGCCGTTTGTTCAGGTTTGCTCAACGAGAATAGAAATAGTATTCCTTTCAACAAGTTGCAACTTGCTGCACAACAACAGTCAGTTTTTTAAAAATGAAGAATATGTTTTCCACTCATTCAATTAACAAGCTGCAATATCGCTGCAGCTGTTTGTTGAGCAACAAATAGTCAAACGATGTTCGCGATTACATTGTATAATATGACAACAAACACGAAAAAACAAAAACAATTTCAGCGGATTATACAGAGGACTACATAAGAAGTGATTATCTGCTAAATGGCTAGCATTTCCGTGTAAATTATTGACAAAAAAAAATTCCTGTCGTTCTTTAGATATTTTTCTTTCCCCTATCTTAGAGAAAATTGACCATGGAGGGTTTTCGAATTTTACTCACGAGGTTAGCAGTAATACAGATTTATTGGAACAAAAGAAAGTTTTTACATAAGAAAAAGGCTTTACCTCAGCGGATTGGTTTGGAACACCACCACGGCCGCTGTAAGGAGAATTGTTTTGGGACACCAATATGGCCGCCGTTTCATTGTTTTGGGACACCAATATGGCCGCCGTGACGTCATGTGAAAACACTCTATACACAGGCCGCAAAGCGTACAGTCCTTGCTAGCGTGCAATTTGCAAAAAGGAAATGACAATAACCCATTTTAAGCCTGGTTCACACGTGCGACGTAAATGCAAACACAAGAAATGAAAAATGTTTCATTTCCTTGCGATTGTATTTGCGCATGCGTTTGCATTTCACATGAGTGAACCGACACAACGCAAGGGCAAATGTAAAAACAGGTTTCATCATAAACCATGTAGACAACAAAGACTTTTCGCTCTTTTCTTATACTGTCAGCCGCGGTAAAAAAAAACCTAATTAAGCTCAACTCTGATTGTTTTACATTCCAAGGAAAACGAATAAGTAATTTCAGTGACTCAGCCGGTTTTATTTTCTGGACTAAACTACCTCTACAATCCAGGATAAACACAGTTCACCAAATCAATCGAACTAACTTTCTAAACTCTTCTACTCTTTTCCATAATTAATATATTAGTAGCACAGGTGGAATTTTTAAAACTACAATAGAAATCTTGTCAGCGTAAACTCTAGTTCCTACTTAGTTCATGACAGTTCATGCTCAAGATCTATATTTGCAGCTCACTACTGATAACGTTTCCAACTGTTCTATAGCTAGATAAAATATAAGAAATTTTTATAAGAAAAGGGGACGAAAGAGCAATGTATTTAATTCTTTGACTTCGGGAATAACTAGACGGGGATATTATCTCAGCTAGACTCCACCTGTACCCTCAGCTCTTTTAAAAATCCTTCTGACAATTTTCAACTTCCTGATCCTACCATAAAATCCTTCTGTTTTCTTACCCTGAGACTACTTTCTGACTTTAGAAGGAACTGGTTCCCCCGTTGGGGATATTACCATGTAAACTCTAGACTCCGTCTACAGCTATAAAATTCTTCTGTTTGCGTGTAGTCTGACCTAAGCGACCCCCATGTCTGAAAGCATTAATAAGGATAACAAATTGCATCTATATATAACCATCAACACTAAAAACAGCTCAAATATATGGTTTTTTTTTTCAAATAGGAAAGCATAATGCGGGATTTGTAACTTTCTTGTTAACTTAAAAAAAAAATGAAAAACCTTGAAATCTATGAAGTTGTTTCTAGGGCTCGACTTGGGCGGCGCCGTCCCTGTTCATCGACGGACCAAAAAATTGTGCAAATACTTCGGTCCGCTCTCCCGTTGACTTTTTGTCTGGCAATATTCGTCGAATATTCGGCTCAAAGTATATATTTGCAGTTTAACCTTCCGACTAAGAATAAGAGGTTTTTGATGAGCAAATCGTTGCCTTTTGTTGACTCAAAAGACCGTAAGTGAAATTGATAAAATACTAAGTTGGGTAAACTAAAAGCGTTCAGTATCTGCCATTGTAAACATTTGAAACGGGCTCTTATAAAAGCAAGGATTAAAAGATGAGGTTCAGTGCAGTGACTGAGTTTGAATTAGAATCGTTGTATATGGCTGTGTATCTTTTTCCGAGTCTTCAGCTGGCTCGAGGGCTGTCAATTCAAAACCCGTCACCCACACGATGGATCGGCCCTTCATATCTTGAGTCGTGTGTACACGTTATAAATCATTGCAAAAATGTTCTAAATGAAGCTACATCATGCGTGTTAATCACAATATAAGGAAGAGACTGCAACACTAAGGCCTTTTTAGACATTTCAACTTCGTTGCGTACGTTGGCGGCTTTTGCAGACACCTCCGATCACGAATCGAAGTCATTTCATCAAACTACAAAACGGCAGGTTTGAATTACTACAAGGCAATACATATCTTTGGAAATACAGTGAAATATGTACGGTGGCAATTCAGTTTTCATTTGGAACTACATAGAGTTATCCCAGTATCCTGAACTACCTTTTAGAGACATTTAGAGGAGTTCTTACCTTAGTCAAAATTTGCTTAAGTTTGCCCGGTCCAGTTAAGTTTTTCGCCCAAATAACAAAGGCAACTACAAACTCCCAATCAATCATGGACATAAATCAATTTGTCAATCTCTGAACTATTTAAAGCCCTTAAAGCAGTTGAAATGACAATGGCGTTTTGCAACAAAAACAAAAAACCCTTTGATAAGCTGTTAAAAGGCACAAAATAAATATCTCAGTAGGGATTAAAGATAGTCCATTTGATGTGTTATTTCACTGATTGTCAAATTTTGACATCAATATTATCTTATGAGAGGAACTCAAATATGTGTATAACTGTTTTTGTTTGTTTGTTGTCTTTTAAAAGTTCTTTTTCTTGTTATCCCTCTGTCTCCTCATTTTTGTAAATGTCTTTCATATATGATTATGTACTATGTATCTCAGTGATGACAAATGTCCTATAACAGAAAAAAACAGTACCGTATAATAAAGGACTAAATTAACTGCAAAAACCGTGGACGAAGATCCTGCTAGTTGTAAACGTTGGATCTCTAGGAAAGAGATCTAATCAGCCAAAATATAAAGAACCAAGAACGAGAAGTCCAAAGACTACTGCAAAGCTGATTTAAAACAATGTGTATTGTTTTTTAAACCATATTTACTCAAATGAGCGCCGTGGTGCTCCTCAAGTGCGGTGCTTATTTGAGGGCGGCGTTTATTTGAAAGTTGAACGCATTAAAGAACTGCATTAACAAGGGGTTTAATTATTATTTTCCGTAAAAACCAGCAGAATTAACGTCTTTTGAGGGCCGCGGCCCTTATTCGAGAGCGGTGCTATCAACTTCTTTATCCCAAATGCGGCGCTTATTCGAGTAAATACCAGGAGGTGATGGGCTCCTGCTTATAAAGTAGTCACGAATTCCATTCAGCGTATTCTTTGTTGTATACGTCAGTAATATTTTTAATATCCGCTCTCAGGTTAGACGGAATTTCTTTTTTTTAGATGAAAAGTTATATTTTTAGGAAACAAAGGAAATTCTGTACCAAATTATTTGGTTGTCGAAACGTCAGTCACTGTCAATTACAGTCCCATTCAGGCCGGACTATGTTCACCCGTACGATCATACTCAACCTACTTATCAAATTATTTGAGTACGTACTCAGTGGTTTATGTTTTTGTACAACATATACATGAAAACTAGAGTAGTATTGACTCATGGTCTTGATTTTCGTTTACCAAACCTCAAGCAGTTGTTATTCTTCCGTGCTTGGCCCTGGATAGAGGAAAAAAATCGTTAATCCTGTGGCGTGGGAAGTAACCAATCACATTCAAGAGTTTTCTCAACACGCAAACTTGACGTGATCAGTTGGATCAGCATTCTACGTCTGAAAAACTACGTAAGCAGTTCTTACGTCCTTCCATTTTCACAGTACCCTGGGTCAGGAGCCATCGGCTCCTGCCTGGGTTCCAGAGGATATTTTTTTCTTATCGATACTGATGGTTCGAGGCCAAGAACGGACCTCTGGAGACAGGGTATTTTCAAGGAAGACCGGCCGTTGTATTACCTTAGTTACGCTAAATTGTCGTCTTTTCCCTCAGAAGTGGTAATTTGAGCAATCTCGGTTGATTTTGGCTCCTGGCCCAAAAGAAGGGCCTACCCCCCAGCTGCCCCCAAACTCACCCCCAGTCACGCCCATCACTCGCAAAGTAGATAAAACAACGGCACTTTTACACATAAAACAACGACAGCTTTTTACATAAAATGCAAAAATATTCTTCCAAAAGGCAGCACTTTGAAACTGTTGAGGTAATTTTCTCTAAGACGGCATATTCACGTGTGAGCATTTGCTCACGAAATCACGACAACCGAGAACAAAACCAGAAAAATTACCCTCCCCTATTGAGTGGGAAAATGTCACGATGTTCACGTGGTTAGTCATGAACTTTTGCCAAAAGACAGGGAAATCAATGCATGTGGAGCACGTGAAACTAATTGAATGACCAATCAAATTAAAGTTATCTCTCGATCCCGTGTAATGGCCATGTGATGGAGTTGTAAGCAACATCGGAAAAACACAGCGCAATAACACAACAGAGTACAATGTCCGTTTCTTCTCGATGACCAGTGCCTTGGAAGTGGATCGTGGTACAAACAGTTTTTTTCACGACAAAAAGAGCATGTCCGCTGGAAATTCTTCGTATGTTCATCTGTTGGCAGGAGGGTACGTTGTTGACAGAAAGTTTTTTCGCTGGAGTAAGCGATTCATTCCACAACATGTTGTCGGACATTACGTTGAATGTTTATAGGCTAGGCTTACGTTTGTGGCTTGTTTTCGAGTAGTTCTCAGTATTAAAGATCTTTGGAGATGCTTATATTAGAAAGAACTTATGCTGTACAAGAACTAATTAAATTTGCGATGCTTAAGGTTGAAACAGATACCGGGGCCACTAAGTAAGCTTATTTACGAAGTTTCTTAGTGCACGCCAAGGCACGCGAAGCAAGTCACTGTTTTTGTGAACTTCTTCTGAAATAATCGCTTTTTAGTTGTCCAATTTAATTTATGCTTTCAATTTTGTATTGTGAGGGCAATTCTGTACATATCATTTGTTGTGATTATGTAGGTTTTCATTTAAAATATCAAATAGTTCATATTCGTCTTGTTTACAACCTGTTGGCGCGCTTCGTTAGAAATGCTTCAGTGCTGAGGGAACGCTCCCCTGATACAAACATTTGTAAGAAGAATTTAAGCATTAGTATGAATCCTTTCTCTAGGATTGGAGGAACAGTGGGTGCTACTTTAACTTGTCCCCTGGAAGTCGTAAAGACGAGATTACAGGTAGGATATGAAACATTCGTTAGCTAAAAACAGTTTTTAGTGCAAGCGTGACTGGCTCTGTACAGTACACGAGGAAGTTTGCATGTGATGTTCTAGAGTGCATACAATGCATGGATTTGGTCATGCTTATGCCGATGGTTTTTCTTATAATACTACATATTTATTTTGTTCTGTTTCTGTATTTGGACACTTAAATTATGTAGTAGATTTTGTTCCTGTAAGATGTAAAATAGAATGAATTTTTTTCAATTTGAAGGTCAAAATCGGATGCATAAACAGTTGTAGAATTTCTGCTATACTGCCAGGGCTTGTCTATATTCCAAGAAAGTCAGCTCTTGCTGGCCAAGAACAAGCTGTTTTTCAAACGTACCCCGTTTTGATATTGGAATGAATTTGTATGATGTTTGTTCATAGTGATGCAACACACTAGCAACCTGTAGATTGGACTACAGAGGCGAGATTGAGATTAGTGGCTTTGGAGGTGGGTTTGGAAAAGGCCCTCAGAATTCTGGGGACGTTTCTGGTCTCACCTCTTTTTGCTGACCAGTACATGAAGCTGGAAGGGACACGATTGGTGTGACATGTGACACAAGTTCACGTTCTTGCTCAGTCTAAAGGTCCCTATTGGGCAACAAGTTGTTGTGGCCTGTCTTTGTGATAAACCATTCTATCTGGTGTATTGGATCAGTTGACATGTCTCAACCACACAACTCAAGGATAAGTTTCGGAGAAGATTCCCTTGTGTAATATGTAGAATTTTTGTGAAAATCTCTGCACAGCAGAATTTTTCTCCGTGACAAGTTTCCTTTATTGTGGGAAGAACTGCCAATGTGCCGAGTCCATGTCACAAGAAGAAACTTGTTGTCGGGACTTGATGCCCATTGTTTCCAAGAAATCTGACAAGTAATTTGATTAGTTGTCATTAAGTGACAGTTTTGTGAACTAATAGATTATGAAACTGCCATTGAAATGATTTAAATAGTCAAATTAGACTCGAGTTAATGGTAATAATAATGATGATGCTAATGATAGCCTGGGCCCAGTTGTTCGAAGGCCGACTAGTGCTTAACCCAGGATTAAATTTAACCCGGCTTTCGTTTTTTTGGCTAAAACGCATTTTCTCGGATAATTTTCTCTGTTATTCTTAAGAGTATCCAATCATAAACCTGTTGACAGAAAGTATAAAACTGAATTTACTTTTTAAGCTTTCAAATCTGAATTCAAATTTCGCAGTAACCCTGGGTTATCTTCACCCAGCTTTGAACAACCCAGCCCTCAATGATAAATGTTGATTTCTTTCTACCTGCTGTTCTTTAAGACTTTATTGTCTAATAAATCATTTTATTTGTTTTTCAGTCCTCAGTGCCCACTTTTAGACATGTTTTGTGTCCAACAGCTACGGGTTCAGGGGTATGGACAATCCCAGTGGCGATTTCCCCTACAAGACCTGTTGGCATCCTTTCTTGCTTAAGACACATCATACAGACTGAAGGAGTCGTGGCATTGTTTAAAGGTCTCGGACCCACACTGGTCGGTGTCGCACCATCCAGAGCCATGTACTTTATGGTGTATGCAAATGCCAAACATGCACTCAACAACAGCGGCGTGGTGCTTCGAGACAGCAAGCTTGTACACATTGGCTCGGCTCTTTCTGCAGGTTAGCATCGTAAATTTTTCTTATCATTTAATTTACACATCTGAGATTGTTTACCCACTCAGCAGGGCAGGTCCAAATCTTAGACAACAAGTAAATGTCTTTATCATTTGACTGCATCATGCCAGCCTCCTGTCAGCTGGGAAGTGCTCTGGAATAATTTTTGCTGATGATTTGAGTTTCTTGCCTGGGTAAAGAATACCCTTACAGAACACCAGTGCAATTCTTCATGTTGGTGTCCCAAAACAATCAAATGGCAGCCATGTCTGTTTCCAAACCAGTCTTGTGGAAGTTGAGCCTTTCTTTTTTGAGAAAAACTTTCTCTTGCTCTAATAAATTTGCTAGCCATGCGAGCAAAAAGGCTCTATACCATAGTTTATCATTGGTACATAAAAACACATAGACCACCCAGTCAATAACAAATTTTAATAGCCATCTTTTAAATATTCTGTTTTCAACAGTTTTCTCACTGTTTTGCTGTTTTTGCTGTATAGTAAACCAGTACCTCATCCACTCTAACAATAAATGCTTTTTTTTTCATAGGTTTTATCACTTCAACATTGTCTAGTCCACTTTGGGTTGTGAAAACAAGACTTCAACTTGATAATAAGTGAGTACTGGGAGAATATTGATAAAATGCAGTATTATTAATTCACAAAATAATTATTAATAAAGCAAGGCATTGTATATCACATGGCTCTAGCGATTATAGATATTCAGATGTTCTTGCCCTATGGGTAGAAACTTTCCAGTCAAATCACAAACATAGGTATATTTTATGCTATTTTGAAAGGGATTGTCATAAAAAATGTGATGTATCATAAATAGCTGGATACATTTAACTATTTTAATGTATTTGAAGGTGAGGACAATTTCTGGATTGAATGTATTATTTTTAGCTCATAGTGTTACTTTGACATGCTTAGATTCTTTGCTATGAATTTATGCTTAGACTTGTACTAATAAGTAATGTTCATTATTTCAGAAACACAGCAAGAGGACAGATAACAAAACTCATTCATAGTATTTGGAAGACAGATGGATTAAAGGGTTTTTATCGTGGACTAACCGCAACATATTTTGGGACAAGTGAGACTGTCATTCATTTTGTTATTTATGAACACATCAAAGCTAAACTTCAAAGACATCACTTTAAGGTGCGAGGAACTAGCGAGAAAAACATTATAGACTTCTTTCAATATATGATGGCTGCGGCAACTTCCAAGTGCATAGCATCCATGGCAGCGTATCCTCATGAAGTGATCAGGACTAGGTTACGACAAAAAGAGCTGGACGGAAAGAGAAGATACCACTCATTTTTTCAAGCTTTTAGGAAAATATTCCGTGAAGAAGGAAGAGCTGGACTTTATGGTGGGCTAGGTACTCACCTTCTTCGACAAGTTCCGAACACAGCAATCATCTTTTTAACGTATGAAGCTGTAGTTCATTGCTTAAGTAAAGATGACCTTCCATGAAACCAGGGGGCTATACACTATAGTAAATGTGTACTTGCATCAACATCCTTAATGTTGTGGCTGAACCGTGATTTGGTGAAGCTTGTGGAAAAAGAAAGACTTAAAGGCACTGTGCAGAGTTTGTGTAAAATATTGACTGGTTTTATGCAGGCAGTACATTCATTTTTATTCGTTCAGTGTTGTTTTTAAATAGTATATTATTGGTAGGTTGCTAGTACCTATATAATACAGTCATAAGCGAATCTTTGCTGATGTCATTGTTTACATTTTTGTTCATTTGCATACGAGTAAACCCATAGAGGCGTCATTGTAGGCACAAACAATATTGAATTCAACAATTTAAACAGTTGGTTAATTTGAGCAATTTGTGCTATTTGTAGCTCTTTGCGAGCAACAACAAAGGAAATAGGTACCACTGAAAACTGTAAAATTACTGGGTGGCAAAGACGTTAAAAACCCGTACATTTTTTGGAAAGTTTTGATTTTTTCAAATAAAATTTATCTGAAATTATTTGGTATATCAGGCTCAAATTTTCACTGACAACTGAAATTGTTATGCTCTTTTGACATTCAGAGTTTATTTTAATAGGTTGATCAGAGAATAAAAAGCATATGCTAATGAGGCAAAAAATGTAACAAAGATTCGCCTGTAGTGTGAAATGTTTCTAGACAACCCATGAATCACTAGAACTTTAAATGTAGTTTTAATCCAGTGCACATATTAGGGCCATTTATACGAGAAAAAATAAGACGTGTCTAACACAAGACGCGTCTTAAATAAGACGCAAACTGTACCATTTATACGACCATGTCTTATCTAATAAGACGCGTCCTAGCTAAGCCACGTCTTATTTTAGACGAAATGTGCCGTTTATACGGAAAGTTCGCGTCTTATTTTTCCTCGTATAAATGGCCCTTTTGTCATTTCAAAGGTAAAAAGATTCAAATTTTATACAGTTGTACATAAAATGTTCCAAGAAACCTGACAATTTTATATTTTAAATGTTTTATTTAATAAGATATTACTGAAAAATTAAAGGTGTAACATAAAAAATTCTGGTTTTCTCAGAGAGTTTTTACGGTGTTAAAAAGAAGAATTATTTTGTCACTTTTGGAGTCTGATTCTTACCTTGAGTGACTACCGTTTTGGTTCAGAATTAACTCTGCTATTAAATTATTTAGGGAAATATGACAAGCTCAAATTTTGTAACTACCACTTCATGGTGACTTAACGATATTTTTTGCGGTTCAAATGAGTGTGCAAGAAAGACAAGGCCCTTATTTAAGCATTCTTATCTCTAGTTCGGCATTCTTACAGTTGGTGCCTGTTTTAGTTTTCTTAAATTCTTGTCTAAATGACCAGACAGAGTGTTCTTTAAAGGGGGGTAACATTTAGGGTGAGGGCTTTTTGTGAAATGAATAAAGTGTTATTGACTATGCCACACGAGTGTTTGTGTTTTAATGACAAAATCAGTTGAAAAGTCTTTTTGTCTTCTTTCCTCTTCCTGTGGTTAGCATGAACGTTCTTAGTGGTACAGTTGTACCAAATGTATGCACCAAAAATACCTCTTACCAGAGACTAATACACAATATTTGTTAAACTAGCGTGGTGATGCCTAATGTTAACCTGCCTTTTGCATTAACTTGGATTTTCATGAAGCAATCCCCAAATGGGAATTTTAAGAATATTATGGTATTTACCGAGACTTTTCATGCACAGTTTCTAGTCTCAGTAATGTCTTGATAGTGACCAATGAACCATAATTACAGTGAGAGCATCAACCACGCCTGTGACTGGCTATCAAAGCAATAGTCCTCTGTTAAAGAGTTGACTAAAACCTGGCAGAAACTGTGCATGAAAAGCACTCGGGTGGAAAGCCAGGAGTCATAAATGAATGGCTAAAATAATGCAGACATAGACCTGGGAAAAAGTTGGTTTATTGTCCAATAATGCATAATGAGCAAACGCAACTGGAAAAAAAGGTGTAACTTTTTTCATAAAATGACAACACAGTAAGCTGTATTTAGAGATGCCACATCAAAGGCTGGCTGCACTATTTACAAATTCACCTCCCCTGCAAGCAACCTTAAAAGTGAAATAATGTACCATGACAAGACCATGTAGTTTACCTGTTTAGGTTTTTTTGTCAACATAAAGCCTGCAAGAGCAGCTGGAAACATAAGTTCAATTCCTTTCAGAAGTACTCTCAATAGTCAAGATAATGTAGGACTATAAGGTATAATAGCCTGGGAGCAAGCTATCCATTTCTGGTGAGTGAAGTGAGCTGCAGCTTTTCCCGCCTCCAGTCTTGCAGCTCCTTTCACAAGCGACTTCCCCAAATGGAGAGCTTGCTTGCAGGCTATAGGTGGAATTGTTATCTATCAGCCCTCAGTTGTAAGATGGACACCTAATGCTAGTCCCCATGGGGTCTGTTTCTCAGAGAGTTGACCCTAAACCAGCTTTTATAAGGTTATGATCAACAATGGAAACTCCACAGTATTCAAATCCTTCCACTTGCCCAGTCCATTTCAATCCATTGAATGAACACTTACCAGAGAGTGGACATTACAATTGTTGATAAGGACTGATTGACTGGGTGGTAGAGTGCAATCACAACAACAGAAAAACTAGAGTAAAAAAAGTATTCTTGGTGATCCTGATTTAAAGGAATGTCTTCTAGCATTGTTATCAACTTGTTACTACTGATGTCAGTGTTGGAGATCTCAGTACTAACACTCTCCGTCCAGTCTTCAGCTGCCTCGGTATGTAGAGTATGAGAAAGGACTAAGAAGCAGTGGGACATGGTAGTGTTGAGAAGGATCACTGATATGGAATACAATCTACAGATAAATGAAAAATACCAATCTTCTCATAAAACTGGCAAAGTATTAAAGTTTAAATGAGCAATGTGGCAAAAAGAGTGTTAAGTACTTTCCTAAGTACAGGGCTGGAAAAAAATTCCATCAGCTAGTCTGGAACAAGTGGAATTTCATGGTGGGCAAGTAACTTAAGCTTATTTGTCCAATAGGCAAGGGTACAGACAACTCATCCTCTACAAAAATCATTGACTAAGACAAGCAAAATGCGGGAGCTGCTTGCCCAAGAAAAATCATTTGGAACCCTAAAACTGTCATACATCTAATTAAAAAATGACAGCAATATCGCCTTCCTTTCATACAAATTTCAATTATCCCTCATTGCCTTGATTGCTCTGTATGTGCAGAATAAAAAAAACCCTAACATTGGAACAAGACATTAAGGGCCAATTATCATGGAGAAATATGAACAACTGAATTTGCCACCACTTTGGAACAAGGTGTATCACGGTTTTGATATTCTATCAGAATAGTCTAGCCTCTTGCACATTGTTGAGTAACACGTCCTGCCCTACTTTATAGTCAAAGCCCAAAAGTTATGCGACTCAAAATAAATTAATTATTAATTTGTTAAAGCTGCTGCACAACATGGCCCCAGGTAATCACTTTGAGCAAATTGACTGGCAACCTCTGTCCCGGATCTGACTGAAAGTTCTGGTCCCAGTTGTTTAAAAGGTAAGTCCATAAATGATGTTATCCACCAGATAAAACTCTATTCAGTGGATGATGCAATGGTTTCACTAACACTTATCCACTGGAAGGGGCTAGCAATCTTTTGAACAACCAAAAACTGGACCCAGGTACTGAGCCCCATGGGTGGAGGGGTGGGGAGTTGTAGATTACCCTTGTGTACCTTAACGAGTACAATTTCTGGAATAGTGCATTGAAATCAGAGAAATTAATGATGATTTGGTCTACAAGAAACCAGTAACGGGGGTATCCTGGTAGCTTTACTTGTACGCCTGGAGGGACATTTAGATTTATTACCTCAACATAAGGGTAGAAGAATGCAGAAATGCCAGTCTCTTTGAAATATGCTTCAGTCTCAAATCTTATCATGTATTTTCCAGGAATAAACTGCTCTTGTGTCAGCAAGTTAGGGATCCGTCCATCGCCATTTGTAACGCTGCAAAAAAAAGGTATATTAAATTAATGTTGCAGTACTGTTGCAGCACCTAACCTTTTGACCATGAAAATAATGGAGGTGATCAGCGAGTAAAGTGGTCTGATATTAACCTTTGAGGTCCCAAGAGTGACCAACACCAATTTTCTCCAAACAAAATCGGTGCATAATCAAAGGAAATGGTTATGAGAACTGGTTAAATTATCAGTAAAGGGGAAATGCTTTGATCTTTTATCAAATTGTCTCAACTAATTCTCTAAGAAAATGTATAGAGAACAGTCTGAAGAATTTGTATGTCGAAAACCGCAGCAGATGTAAGGGACGGCCTAGGGACTCCCCCACCTACTTCAAGACCAAAACTTAGGCTCACGGGGCTAAGGGGCCAAAACACTTTATTTCAGTCAGGGAGCTTCCCCAAGCCCCTAAGTCAAGATCTGGATCAGAAACTTGAAGGTGCTTCTACCCATAAAAATTGGGCAGATCAAAACATAGCAGGAAATATATATATTGACAACACCCACAGTTAGTATTTATAATAATATCTAAAGAAGAACATGAATAAAAATAATATACTCTGATTTAAAAATTAGGTCTGCATGTTTGACGAACCTGTGCATGAGGTTTTCCCATTTCTTTAACAAGAGCCCCCTGCCCAGGACATTTCATTCTTTTAAATAACAGCTGAAATTTTTGTCAATGGTTATTGAATATTGATCTTACCCTGATGCGATGTGTTTCCACATGCGACTGTCTGGTCGGATTTCTTCAAAGTACAGTTGTACTTGTAGGTTTCTAGCAGGTACCCCTCGAGCTGTGTCGAGCACATGGGTGGTCAGTGGACTTCCTGACATTGAGCTTCTTTCAGCCGAACAGTGCTGTTGATAACAAAACACAATCACTCGACTTTTGCCTCACCATGACAGAGGTAATCAGTCAATATCAATTCAAGCTTTTCTCCTTCTTGGAGACAAAAAGGGTCACATCTCTCGGTCAATATCCTTCTTCCTCCACACTTAAAACAATAAAATTGTGAAATGAACAGGAACATTCTCATCACTTAATTGGTCAGAAAGTTCTTATAATTGGGATCATGAGGGACATATCTTTAAATTGCAACCAGGGAATAAACACCATCTAGATAAATCACTATTGACTGGGTTACATGCCACAAAGCCAATGGGGTAAATAGCCCTGAGCTAGTGTCATCCACCATTTAAACAATCAATATCTTTCAATGGATCCATGGAGGAATAATGGCAGAAAGTTTCAACTGTAACACCACTGCCCTAAAATATGAAAGAGAGATCTAGCTCTATAAATATTAGATTTGCTGTACTAATCAAGGTGTCCCTTCTCTTCCAGGCAGAAAGCATAGTAAAGATAGCCAGCACCATAAAGCTTCAAAATGATTGATAGTCTAGAAAGAATTTGACTGCCAGTTTTCCTGTGTGACCAATACCTAAATCAACCCTGATAACAAAATAAGGAACGTATGCCTCCTAATGATGTTTATTTCCTCACTTAGTCTGTAGTGATGATAAGGTCCTGTACAGAATTCAAGGTAAGAGTGTAACTTTGGAGAAAGGTATAATTTAAGGAGACGAGACAACTAACTTAAAGATGAGAGATAACATAGACACAGGTTTAATTAGGGACTCAAAGTCCATACCGGCAAATTATATTCAACCCAGCAATGTCTTAAATCAAAGCTTGTCATGTTCAAAATATTTACTACGATATTGTTAGCCTTCATTAAGTGCCCTTCATATTGGTTTCAAAGAATGCGACTCTGGTTGCTTTGTGGTTTAAGCTGAAA
Organism: Porites lutea; assembly: GCF_958299795.1. Classification (NCBI taxonomy): domain Eukaryota; kingdom Metazoa; phylum Cnidaria; class Anthozoa; order Scleractinia; family Poritidae; genus Porites; species Porites lutea. The sequence continues at coordinate 2,989,197 of NC_133209.1, forward strand.
AAATAACATACATATATTCACTGATATTTTATTTCAGGCAAACACCAGCACTGAAATATTATTTTCTGATGAATTCACCCAACAATAGTCTGCTCAACAGCAGTTCTTAGTGTCGTCACACAACACTTCTGTATTGCGTGACGACACAACAATAGACCAACAAAACTCTCCTACAGTTTGAAGCAAAAAATGTTTATTAGAGTCTTTCAAGTGATGCCTTTTTCCTGGAAATAAGAAAACATGAGAAAGCCTGCGAAAAGTCAATCATATGAGACGTAACAGCTAATTAGTTAGCCTTCGCCGCAGACAGTCTAAATCCCTGATATGCTATATATTGCGTCCTCTCTCTAGGCCTTCAGTAGCAAGTCTGGCTGCAAAACAGGTTACTAATAATTTGATCTTACCATTATATGTGATGAAGAGCAAGCCATAGTTGGTGCAGTCTGACAATAAACAACTCTTGACCTTGCATATCCAGAGTGGTGATTTCCAGTACGAGCTAGTGATGATGATGATGATGACGATGTTGCTCGAGATAAGCTGTACTCACTTTCAGTGGTATTAAGCGACTGGGCTGGGGTGCGTGGGCTATGTGAGAAAGCTCCTTGAAGTTGACTCATTCTGTAAGGTGCAAGGGGTGAATGCAATCCCCTTTGGGTTGAATAGTATTGCATTGCAAGATAAGAGCTTTCTGTTGGACTTGATGGTTTCAGCTCCGTTTGCTTTTCATTAAAACTACGACTATTCCCCTGAGAAGATGAAGTTTTGATGTTGTTTGGGCTTATGGGCTGTGACAGTGAATGGCTTGTATCAATGAAGATCTTTGTAAGGTGGGCTTTGTCTCTGCTCTGGACGACACTGAATGGTGAGGAATGACCTTCTTGGATTTCACTGCCCCTGGAAGACACTGTCACATCTGGACTGTGCAGCTGATACTTCTCACTGACTGATACCATGGTTGGGCGCTCATCACAAGGCTCGCGAGGAAGGATAGGTTGGTATCTTTGAGAAACTGGCATAGACACTAGGGTTGTAACAAGAGGATAGTCCTCCACTAAACTGTCAAGAATTGCCACATAGGTCCCTCGTATACAGTTGTTGGTGTAAACTCTGGATAATCTTGCAAGCTTTGACATGTTGGTCATCATCTCACCCAGAGAATTGTGCCCGACTGCTGCATTCTCGTACCACACGGGGTCATCTTCACAAGCATGATGTTTAAATGAAGCCTTAGGTCTCTGCCATAAGTATAAGTTCATGGGATTCAACTTTGAAAGATATTTCAGAAATGATGAAACCGGACATCTTGGATTTCCTAGTGAAGGATTGGAAGTACAACAACAATATTTTATTATAATTTGGTTAGCCACATTTGCCTTTTGTGAATATAAGAGCTTCTTTTATTTCATGAATCGTAAAAGTCGTTTAAAAGTCTAATACTAGTAAAGGTTGATACCTTTAAAATAACGCGATTACTTCTGATTTAAGCTTAAGTTTATTGAGGAGTTATTCTGTGATTTCTGTGTAAAGGAATTAGTGTGTAAAGAATATCACCGGTAAGAAATTCTTTACTACTGGTAGTTTAACGGGAAAACGCCTTTACACTGAGCTTTGACCTTTAAAAAAATGAAAAGTTTAAGCTTAACGTTCAACGTAAGTCTAAAGAGTCTTAATAACACGACGAAAGCTAAACGATGTCTAGTTTTTCCTTTTTAAAAAACTTAAAAAAGGAAATGACAAAACAAAAACGGTTTTCTACCGCTTTTCGGCATTCACAATAATGACATTACCACGCGGTTAACAAAACAACTGTTAAGAACAGCAGTGAGAAAACCATAACTTACATATCATTTTTGTCAACTTTAAGCTTGCTTATTTAGCTTTCAAGTTGTGCTTGTTATTTTGTTGTCCAAATCTTTTCGTTTTTAGGTTTGTTAGGCGATTTTGAGGTCGTCACAAAAATGAACAAAATGGCAAAAGACTTCGCGCGCTTTCGACTTAGGCTTACCTGGTTTCTCATTCATCTTTGGACATTTTCCTTCAGCAAAAACATTTTCACAGTGCGAAGGATTTGGATAAATGTACTTCAAACCAGTACTTGAATCATAACCGACAAGAAACGAGTCTCGAGTTTGCTCTCTTACATTGCTGCGGTTACGTTTTCCAGGTAAATACATGAGAAGGTCAAAAAACACTTTCCGTTGAAGACCATCAGCGCTAAATGGCGACAGCACATCGGAGAGATACAGCTTCTTCAAATCGTCCGGACCGATGTCGGAACGGTTCACTTCGCCTTTTCCCTGCTTGTTAAGCTTTATAACTTGCGCTTTGAATATTTTATTGGAATCGGTAAATTCAGGATCATTTCTGATGTCAATGTTCCTCTTTTGTGACTGTAAGTACCGGTGAATACCAAAACGTATGCTTCCTAGGGCCGATGATTTGTAATAATCTCCATTCTTTTTCCGCGCCTCGACGTAAAATTTACGTAAAAGATCATTGAGCGCTTGTTTGTCCAATTTCTCAAAGTTAACGTCCATGCTTTTTTCCTCCATGTAGTCTCGGAGAATCTTGACGGCATTTTTGGTCGCTCGCCATGTGTTTTCGCTGCACGAACGGTGCTCCAGCAACCTTTGGATATCTTCTTCCGAAGTTTCGCCAAAACGCGGCAGCGAATTTTCGTCTGTTGGACTTTCAAGAGAACTTTCTTCGCTGTCGGCATGGTTTTCAGAAGTTTCATAAGGTTCCACTTTGACCTCGGGGAGAAGAACAACTGAACTCGTTTCTTCGTTCATTGTCGCATATAAAGACGACAGTCAAAGAACCGAGCTGGTTAAAACTTCAACAGACTTTGTGACCGGGCAATATCATGCGATGTCACACTCACTACTGAATACTTCTTCTGGCATGCGTTATTTATAGCACATGGAAATACCCATGTTATACCGGGGCTAAATATCGAAAGGCTTCTTTTTAGAAAAGAGAGCGAGAAAAAAGATATGTTTGTGGCTTGAACAAAACCAAGCCCTTTTTTTCCAACTCCACAACCATAAACCAAAGAAAGATTGCCTGTCGAATTGGTATATTACAGTTGATACTAACTGGTCCGATATCGCGACATACTTAAAAGGCTTATTTCTGTGGTAGATGAATCCAAAAGCTGACATCACACGCCTACTTTTTCAAATCGAAAGCCAGAAATATAGGTCTTTTTCCGGAGAACATATAGGAGCTCGGTGATTTGATAACGACATTTGTTAACTTGCCGGCAAATCTCGTGCGAAATAACGACTAATTAAAGTTAAAAGCCAGATTGTTTCAGAACCAGTTATCACAAACGAATACACATTACAAGGTGTCGTGTGATAATAGAACATGCAGTTATAAAAAAGATAACATTCAGACTATATTGAGCGCCATTCTCTTCACCCATTTTGTCTTTCACGCTATCTCAACACATATGAACTATCCTGTGATATCTTGCTATAATTAATAAAAAAGTAGACAAGCGGCTGTGAATGCAGTATATTAACATATATAACACACTTAACAATATGGTGGAGGCTTTCCAAAAACTTATATCGGCTTCTCAAGGGTAGAGTCAATTTTGGCGCAATTTGTACAATATAGTAAATGATATATTTCATCGAAATAATAACTGGGTTAACTATTGTTATGGTATCTTCCAAGCCTTTTTGTACGGACCATAAAGCTGCGTTTATGCTTCAATACTCAGATGATTTCCGTAAGAGATTTTCTATTTTCGTGTGAAATTTAGGAGCAAATACGGCTTTTTAAAGGTTTGGAACAAGCTGGGGGTCAAATAATGTTATTGTCCAAATTAAAGCAATTAAAAGCTGATACAGCGTATATGATATGCTGCTTTGCAAGAATAAGTGTTTTTATATTGGATTTGAAAAATACCTAGTTATACACACATCAGAAGAAAACGGAAAATTTTGGACGAAATGGCTATGTTTTCGTATTTGATGTTTAGCCATTTTTCTTCTCATTAAACAGGAATTTACAACTTAGGAAGTTTTGGAAAATAATAGCCTTGGAAGAAATAAGTGGTATAGGCTATTGTAGGTTTGATCCTGTGTAAAAATGCCCTCAGAAACGAATTTAAATGATGCCAAACTTTGAACAGGGCTGTTGAGGAGCCCGGGAAGACAACATAACGAAGTCGACACTATCAGCAGCGCTGGCAGGTCGTTTTTAAATATTATCCCACAAAGTTACAAGGAATTTTCTGTGGAGAGAGAGAATAATACCCTTACGTTGTTGAGTACTGCTCTCACATATATTTGCCCTTGGCTAAAAACAACGATATGCAATATTCTTAAGGGAGACAATAGATCTAGACTTGAAGGGTCGAGTGAAGTAGAAATTACATCAGTATTAGTTTAGTCTGTTTAGTAAGAGATATTTTCGGAGAAGCGTGGACCACGTTCGCTTCAAGCACCTAACGTAATCTACAGCGTACAAAGATGAGTACATCTACCCGGACTTTTAGCGATAAAAAAAACTTTATATTCGGTTAGAAATAAAAAGATCTAAATTAAGACTACAAATTATTCCATGGGACAAAAGAAGATGCTTTTAATTACTACATAATTGTCTTGTCCTCTCCCGGCTCACCCCTATTACTTCTATATCTAAGTATAAATTAGATACCTAAAACCTATGGCCAACCTGTACATTAAAATAACTTTAGAAATAACAATCTCGCAAGGTTTTGTTCGCAAACAACCTTCATAAATGTACCTTAACATTTATTTTCCTCTTTGCCTTTCCTTACTGAAGCCGTTATTCAACGATTTCCTAATTAATCAATATTAAAATATGACGCCACCAGCATATTAACAAAATTAACAATGGTTTATGGCAACAGAAGTCATCGATTCTCCTTAATGCTTCGAATTGTTGTATGGAATTTTGATTATTTACGTATCTTCTTTTAATTTCCAGCAGATTCTATGTAGGCTATTACTAATGAAACTTTTTTGCGATTTTCTTTCCTATATGAAAAAAAGTAAGGAAAGGAGGTTGTTTTTTGATCCAGGCTTTCGTCAAATTTAATACCCAGTCGTTTATCCGTGTACTGTGTTTTAATTTCAACCCCTTTAACTCTCTTTGCAAGCAGATAACATGCAGCTTATTTCTAATACCTACTTTTAAACTACGATGATGGTTCTGAAATTGTTCTAGCCAATCTCTGTATTTTTTATTCAGATTGATTTTTCCAATATTCATTGCTTACATCTTTCCCAGATCTCTTTTCCTTTCATAAGCCTTGGGCGTGTTTCTGTTTAACACATTTAAATGAGAAAACAGAGGTTAGCCGACTCTATTGGGTTAAGGAAATAGATAACAAACTGTTCTAAACCACTGAAACTGATATCAAGATAGTTTGGGCCCAAAATATAGTGCAGCACGCTTTGAGAATCGCAGAGTTGCTGTAACTCCATGTCTGACAGTCGCGGATCTAAGATAAATACTGACCGATTTCCTAAACGAGCGCTGAAGGCGCAAGATTCTTGGGGGTCCAGGGGCATGCTCCTCGGTAAATTTTTTAGATTTTAACTCCCTAAAGTCCCCTCTCCTGTGGGTTTCCGAGTCATTCAGACAGGATATTGGCAAAAACCATTCACCTTGGATGAAGCCTTGCAACTTGGAAAGTTTTTACTTACTAAAAATATACCTGTTATGAAAAATCTGACCGATTTCCTTTAAACAGTGGTAACCGGTGTGCATCCGCGCCTAACTGATATAAGCAGTCGTGTAAAAGAAAATAAGTACCTAATCACTGTACTTTCATCCACTTTAATCAGGAGTAACAATTTATTTTTTTAGAAACTAGGGCCCAGTTGTTCGAGGGCCGATTAACGCTTAAGCCAGGTTTCTTTTTCTTTTGTTCAAAAGAATTTTCTCGGATAGTCTTCTCTGTTATTTTTAGAGTTTCCAATCATCAACTTGTAGACGAAAAGAATTAAAATTGAAATGCTTTTTAAGCTCTCAAATCTGAATTCAAATCTCGCACTAACCCTGGGTTATCTTAACCCAGCTTTGAACAACTCAGCCCATGTTAATAGCCATTATTTGGCGAGTCAAATAGCTTACCCCCCATTTACTAGTAGTTTTAAAATAATGCTGTTCTGAAATGGGTTATTTTGAAAGGTGGTGCTCTGAATGTCACCAATGGCTGTATTGGAATTTTCATGGAAAATTTGTCTTTTCCCATTTAACCACTACTTCATTATTTCACTTTGCCATACAATAACTCTTTTTAAAATGATCTAGCATTGTAGAATCACTTCATTCTGTCATTACAGCGTCTTTTACTTCACATTTAAACCAATGATGGTATTAGTTGATGTGACATTTAGAGACCCTGTTAAGAGATTTTGTCATCACTCTGACATTTTTTTGCCTGAAAAGAACAAGGGGAGAAAAGTCCCAAATATATAAGTGTAAGGCCCATAAGGAATTCCTTTAATTTAAAATGAATTCTCCGGCTTGTAAATTTACATGAGATTTTTTTTAGGGGAGGGGGACAATTTTTGGTCAAGGGATTATTTTGGGATCTAATGGATTAGCCCTGGGGAGATCTTTGTCTTCATTCAATAATTCCATCACTTGGAATCTGGAGTATACACCCTCTCCCCTTGAAGATGGGAATCCCAGTTTGTGAGCAAAACAAGAATAACAAAGGATTTCCTTAAGTTTATTTTTGTATCAGTCTTGGGTTAATATGGACAAAATTGTCCAATAGTGAAGTCAAAAGTATTAAGCAACCATAGAATCATGAGTTTTGTGAATAAACATTTTTTCATGATTTGTTGTGGTCACATTAATATTCTTGAGGGGAGATTAGGTATGGCTCTGGCTCATAAAATCCTGTAATTAATGCAAACAAAGAGGTACCTGATCTCAACAAAAGTGAAGGCTTTGAACCCCTGAAATTGAGATACTGCTGCGGGGACTGTGTACAGTCAACTCTCTCTTGACAGACACCTCTATAAGATGGACACCTCTATAAAACGGACACCTAGAGTTGGTCCCTGCCTTTCTTTACTCCCTTTAGTTGACTTCTATAAGACGGACATCTCTCTTAGACGGACACTTAGTACCGGCCCTGAAGGTGTCCGACTTAGAGAGAGGTGACTGTAGTTTTTACAATACACATAATAAAGATGAAATCCATGTGACTTTGCTGTTGATCACCCCCTGACCCTTAAGAGCACTTACCCCTCCCCTCCCTCTACCAATGTGGGCCAGGTTCATATCCCAGTGTCAATGCCATATGTGGGTTGAGTTTGTTGTTGGTTTTCTCCTTTGTTCTGAGAGGTTTTTCTCCAGACCAGGTACTCCAGTTTTCCGTTCTCCTCAAAAACCAACATCTCCAAATTCCACATTAACCAGGAATCAAGAAGACTACCTGAGGTAGCCTATTTACTTGTTCATTCAGAGAATAACTGCAATGATCCTGCATATTATTTAGTATGAAGAATTGCTTTCTTCTGGTACTTTTTTATAGTTTCTAAGGGTTTTTGCAGGCACTGTTCATAAAGGTACCTGCTAGGTCAAGTTGTGTTAAACTCAAAACTGGTCACTGTATATTACATTCAAATCACTCAAACTCTTTATTTTAACTCTAAATATCACTTGTTTTGTCTGAATACTTTCTTATGCAAATATAAAGAATAGCTATGGTGTTCATACACCCCGGTGTGATGTGAAAGAAGGATCTTTATAATACATTCAAGCAATTAGAGGCTTGTTGATTTATGATTACCATACTGTTCACTAGGCACACTTAGTGAGTGTTGTTGTTTGCTGCTTACAAATTACGGGGCAGATTTATGATTTTGATTCGGGGAGGGGGAAAGGGAGATGGTGATTGATTTCTCTGTGAATGCCATTTTGGTGACCAGATCACAGGGAAGCTAGGAAATAAAAGAGCAGTCCTGAACTAGGAACAGCTTGTTTAGGGAAGTACCCATCACCATCCTCAAGTAATCTGTCTAGAGGTAGTCCCTTCACCCAAGCTGGGTACCAACATTTTTGCCTGACATGGGGACCAACATGAGTTCAGACTAGTGACGAAGCAAGAAATCTGAGGCATGAGCACCTAGTGTGAAAGCGACCACTTTACTTCTACTTAACTAACAACAGGTGTGCATAAAGTTACTATACAATAACATCCAAAATAAATATTATAATATTTAATAAAAAGAAAGAAGTATAGTTAAGTAACAACATATGGCTATTAAATGGCTAATCGCAGCAACACTAATACTCTGAGCTGGCTTGGATTTTATAGTTCTTGGAAAAAGGCTTTAGAGATAATTATCATGATTGTATTTTGGTTGAATTAAAGAACAGATAGAAAAGGACCTGGGAGGACGTTTTTATTTAGGTAAAAAAAATATTCTGGAATGAACTGGCAGTGGTATATGCCACACCATTAAAGGAGTGAAATTAATGAGAAGTTTGGAAATAAATTATGTTCCTCACTTTTTATGATGAAACAGCTGAATAGTGCTTTCTTGAAAGGATTCAGCTGATTTAGTAGGCTCCTATTAGTACTTTGCCAAAAGTGGAATCTTTGAAATTCGCGTGCCTCATTTAAGACTCATTGAATAACAATAACCCTTATTCTTACCTTCTCAAGAGAAATATGGTTCCGTATACTTGACAATCTTGCGTTGCTCTGCATAAAAATTATTTTTCTACACCGTCAGGCTTACCCACTTACCCGTTTAAAATCAAAACCCAGAAGTTTGTCCCTGGTCAGCGGTGTACCCGCCTAAAACATTTCTGAGCCAGCAAAGGTTTGGAATGCGGTTGTCTTTGCAAATTTAAAATCCAAGATGGCGACTTCTAATGTCATAAAATCGTGTGCTTCTAAATTGACCAAAGCAGAGAAAAAAGCTTTAAGAAAGCAAACAAGACTAGTAAATTCCCTTCGCAGACATAATGCCGATTTAGCAAGCATATCAGAAATACCGACCCGCCATTTGATGATTGGAAATGGAGGGTTAATGTGTGGTATACAACGTGGTCAGCTCGTGAGCTTGTTCCAGAAGTTTGGCAACATAGAACGTATTTTAATGTTTCCTGGCCGATCATTTTCATTTCTGTCGTTTGAATATGTCAATGAATCGATGAAAGCCATGAAGGCGGTACATGGACGCGTCTTGGATTGCCCTTCAGAATTTCCAAGACCGGAAGTGACGTTTTACCTTTCCTTCCTTGCAAGTGTCCCTGATGACGTCTCCATTGAGAATCAGGCTAAGCCGTCTGGCCTCTTTCTGGTGGAAGATTTTGTCAGTAGAGTGGAAGAAGAAGAACTAATCAAAGCTCTAGGGTGGGGTAGTGACAGCTGTGATAGTGAATATCAGGGAACAGGTATTGCTTTACAGTGTACAGCAATTCAAGCCAGTGGTTTCACGTGGTTGTGAACTCACCCCCCCCCCCCTCCCATCCCCTTCCACACCACAAGTTTGGCCCAGAGTTGCATTGCAAGCTGCACCTAAGATATATAGTGTGCACACATGTATGTCTCTTTTTATGTTCACTGTTGAATGGATCTATGATAAACTTAGAACGTTTAGGTTGAAACTTGCAAGGCAAACTCAAAGCTCAAACTCAAAAACAGTCAAAACCACAGGAAAGCAGCAGGCAAGCTAGTGTTTTGTATTTGAGTTGGCCATTTATGTGTGAATCATCAGTGAATAAAAATAGATCCATTTTATAAATTCCCTTAATTTACAATAATATTATTATTCTTGTAAGTGGTTACATTGTGTATACTTGATGCTGAAGACAAACAATACAACCAGGGTAGTTATGTATCAAGGGTATAGCAATCTTTCAGTTTTTCATTGTTAGGAGTTAATCATGGGATATAGTAAAACATGGCTTTACATTTCTACAGCAAATCAGCAGCTTCGTCACAGAAGAGTCAAGCATTTTGGTTATGAGTTCTTGTATGGGACCAACAATGTGGACAAATCAAATCCTTTGCATGATGGCATTCCTAGTGTTTGTGATGTTGTACTTGAACGTATCCAGCAGCATGTAGCATTCAGACCTGACCAAATGACTGTGAATGAGTACAAACCAGGGCAAGGTAGGAAAAATCTTTTAACCTTAATACTCAGCGTGCATGTTCTCCACACCCCTCTCCGTACACCTCTTTCTTTACTCTCTGTTCTCACTCTCCCTCTTTTTGTTCATTTTCATGACTAAGACTAATCATGGTCGTGGTTTTCACAATCAAAATGGTAGTTCACATCGCAATTTTGTAGAGTCGGAGGCATTATCTTTGATTTGCAACAGTTTTTAATTCTGAGGTTGTTAAATGGCTTGTGGTGAAGGTGGAATCCATGTTAGTTGACCATTTTAAGGTCATGTGATCACTTTACGCTTTTCAACCAGACTGATAAAGGCTGAGCAATTCACTTGAAGTATTTCAGGTTAAATTTATAATGTTTCCAGTCAAATCCTTTTGAATTATGTAGTGGAATATGAAATGAAATTTTTGGCTTAGTTTAGTGTGATTTTGTAAACAATAAATGTTGCCCTTTCCTTCTGCTCCCTCCAGTAGATTGGTCAGAGTTGAACATCACTGACTTTTCTTTATATTTATTGTCTCAAAATTAAAAAAAAAACTATGCTGAGCAGAAACGTTTTGACAAGAAATGCTTTTACTTTGCTTAAAGGTATTCCTCCTCACGTAGACACCCATTCAGCTTTTGAAGATGGGATTGCTTCAATTAGCCTTGGCTCACAGGTAATAATGTATTTGTTAATTAATTTTTTCCCATCTTTCTCTTCCTTTATTCATTTTTGTGACTTTCTTAGGTGACAATGGAATTCCGTCATCCCGATGGTCGCCATGTACCAGTTATTTTACCTAGAAGAAGTTTGCTTGTGATGACAGGAGAAAGTCGGTACCTTTGGAGTCATGGGTAAGACATCAAGTTGTTTCACCCCAAGTTTGATGTGTCAATTCAGCTGGGGTGTATTTGTCATTTTTAAGCCTAAAAAGGAATAAGTGTAAAAAGATAGTAACTGCTCATATGGAATCCAAGCATAATTAGAACAACATTTCTGATAAGTATGTTAAGTGTGTTGAAAATCATTATGTTATGGGGCAAATCAACTTAACTCCGGGCAAAACGCCATCTTGCGAATTGATTTTTGGGTGAAACGACCGCAATTCATTGGTAAGATAAAATCTCACCATTTAGCCCAGGGTATGTTGTTGGCAGTCAAAGTCCAATGTTCAACATTTTTGAAGGAAACAATTTGTTAAAGATTAAAAGGAACTTGGACACTATCAAAGTGGGAAATTTTTTGCTTTAGAAACTTTTGGAAACTCGTTTTTAGAACGGAAATTTCACTTTCAAACATTGCGGTAAATTTTGGACTTTCCAGATAAATTGTTCAAGATACCAGTCTGGATCACTGAAGTAATATTATTATTGTATTGGCTCACAAAATGCATAAATTCTATACTGCTTTATGATAACTACGATATCGTCTACCTGCTACCCAAACAGGGGGTTGTTTTTACTCTTTATCCCCGATTTGTTAAATATTCAGGAGTTTTAAAAGTTCGTGCTTCGTAAGAATAGTTGTAGCGAAATCCGTCTTGTGTTTTTAGCCTCTTATAAGCTTGGACTGATGCACGTGATATTCTGTCTGTCCTATATTGCTTAGAATAAAAAAAATGTATGACAAAGTGTCTCTTAAGATCTGACGTGATTTCATTTCAGTATAACGCCACGAAAACACGATATCATTTACGACACACAAAGCACATCGAGCAAGGGAGCTGATATCAGTGAAAACGTCAGGGATGTTTGCACCTCCAATGAAGGAGCCGAGACGGGAACAACCCTGTTTGAAAGAGAAACAAGGATATCCCTAACTTTGCGGAAGATTCGCCATACACCGTGTAACTGCTGCTTTCCGTCTCAGTGTGATTCGCAAACCGAGGATAAAAGTTCATCTCAGGTTCCTCCAGCGTCTGATGTTCCGAAGTCCGAAGTAGAAGCAGAAAATCTCGAGAAGCTTCATGTTCATGAAGTTTACGAGAAGATTGCACCGCATTTTAGCGGTACACGCCACAGCCCATGGCCGAGGGTAGCGGATTTTCTCCGACAGCAACCCGTGGGAAGTCTTGTGGCTGATGTCGGCTGCGGAAATGGAAAATATCTCGGGATAAATGATAACATATTCAAAACCGGCTCCGACAGAAGTTTTAACCTTGCTGCCATCTGTAGAGAGCGAGGATTTTCTGTGATTGTGTGCGACATCTTATCGTTGCCATACAGGTAGAGCAGGATTAGTTGAAGAGGATTAAGCGTCCCTGTAACGAGTCTTGAGCCACCCTTTAGGAAGTGGAGGAGTCGGATGAACCTCGTTACATGGAACACCTAAGGTTGCTAGACTAATTAGTTTCTATATGGCTAACGGCGAACATTAGCCTGCTTAGCCGGCGCTTGTTGTTAGTGTCTCCGTCGCGCCAAGCGCTTGCTACGCAGGCTAGGCGAATGTTGTCTGTTTGCAGTCTGCTGTGTCATTGTACCCCCACCCACCCCCTCCTGGATAGAATAGGAATGTGTTGGGAATTGAACAGAAAACACGTTACCGAGAGTGGACGGTGAATGCAGAGCTATTTGTATTTATTGGTCCCCTAGGCACGGCTAGGAGGCGGGCAAAGGAAGTCCATAACCCGTCACGGCGTTTTCGCAGACTAGTTCAATTTTAAAAAGAAGGGGTAAGCTTCAAAAGAAACTACAGAGCTAAGTCGGTGGGCGAGTGATAATAATCCGATTTCATCAAATCAATGAGTTGATAAGGTCAATTTAACACCGTAAATAAATTCAAAGGCTGATGTTTTTAGCGTCAACCCATCGCGAATACAAAGAGCTCTGACGAAAAGCTAACTTTTAAGACGCCGGCTTTGGAATCTTTTCACAGTGTTAAAACCAACTCTAAGTTTATTTTAGTTTGAATTGTCAGCAAATTTACACTATCGCACAAGTCCCACAAACCAGGCATTAAAAGGAAAAAAAAAACCGGAAAATGTTATTTTTGACTTGTTAATGACGTTCAGTTTCCTTTCTATTAAAATTATATTGTACTACGGATACGCACACGTACTGAGTAGAGCTTACATTTCCGCTGAAAGTACTCCAAAATATTCCCAAAAATAACTTAGTCCATGAATATAAATATTAATAACAAAACAGCCAAGACAAAAGCGACTTGAGGTTTCCCGATATTTCGGACAAGCCGTCTTTCTTGAGGGAATTTAATGAAGAAACGGGAAGTTGCTAAGATTAGTATGGGAGCTTTATGCCCTAGATAATGAGCTCATGATGAAGTTGGGATGTTGCAAACCCTTTTTCTGTGTTAGGCTGATTTATTTGAATTTTTTTTTTCAGGTCAAACGCTTTTGATGTTTGTCTGTGTATCGCCGTGCTGCATCATCTCTCGACACCTGAGCGACGTCTGGCAGGTCTCAAGGAACTGGTACGAGTCACACGTCCGGGTGGACTGGTGCTAGTTTACGTCTGGGCCTTGGAACAGGAGGCAAAGAAGGTTAAAAAGTCAGATTTAAAGGAAGTGGAATTCACAGCAAAAGATTATCCAGAAAGAAACGGAAACAAGGGCGGTAGCTTAAGAGAAAACTACGTTTCAGAAGAACTTCCTACGAGGATAGAAAACTTCCCAAGTAGTTCCGAAAATTCGACTGATTGTTATTTCTCAAGGCTGCGGGTTAATGCCAGTCGAGAAGCGTTTGAGCAGCAAGATTTGTTTGTACCATGGAAATATAGTGGACCAGGCAAACAGCAAGAGAAGCAGGAAAGGGCAAAGGGAAAGAAAGATGATGACGTCACAGGAGGTCACGTGTTTCACCGGTACTATCACGTGTTCCAAGATGGCGAGCTTCGGGAACTTTGTAATCAAGTCAGTGACGTAACAGTGGAGAAACTTTACTACGATAAGGGAAATTGGTGTGTAGTACTCAGAAAAGAACACAAAGACGAGGGGAAATTAAAAAATGAAACTTAGTGGATTTTCATGGTTCTCAATCTTGCCTGGTGGATTTTGCAGAGCCTATTGATATTTAAAAAAATCTTTTATTGGCTACGCTTGTTTAGTCAAGATGGCGATAAATTGGCTTCAATTTTTTTAGCGTTTTCATGGATCAAGACTGCCGCATTCGCTTCGGTCCATGAAGACGAAGGGGAAGAAAACTCGGTCAATATCAGGCCATCTTGACCTCTCGCTTGGTCAATAACACGTATTTATATAATTTGTAAAGTCAAAGTGTGTCTTTAAAATGAAGATTAAAATATTTTATTTCACTCACAACTTTCGTCAAACCGTCTCATAGTTGAGTGTACATACTTTTTTTCTTTTTTTTTGTGAATAAGCGCAAGACAGAGAAAAAAAAATTGCATCACTGACAGGATTCGATCCGCGAAACGTTACCCGCCTTGTAGAATCTCGCGCTGGTGACACATTAATTTACCGAGCTTAAAATTAACCATCTTTCCCTATTCTATAACTCTAAGAAATGCGTTATCCATCTCATTTTTTTATGTAAAAATATCAATTTGGTTGTGTGACGCCTGAAAAGTCGGTTACAAACTTTCAATTTCCAAAACTTTAAAAAGACACGCTCTTTACCTTTCAGTTTCCGAACACACACTTAACTATTTTGTGAGAAAACTGCAAATACATTTTTATTTTCCGCCTACAGGAAAACCTTGTTGAAGGCAATCGCTTTTATTTTCTGTGCTTTCGTCGCGTTTATAGTCTAAGGCCACTTTTATCACTTCATCAGATTTTCGACGGATAGCATCTTTTAACTGCGAAAGTACAAAAATCAAGCTCAAATCAAACCGGTCAGCGATTTGCCCATTCGTTTTCCATGTCCCTAATACGGTCCCAGAAGTCTCTGCAAAAGTTAACTCGTCCCAGTTTCCTTGTCATTTGTGAAGTGGCGAGTGCAGACTATGACGTTTGCTTCCTCGGTAAAATCACCCAGAATGCTTAGTGTCAGCTTTCAGGTAAATATTCCATAAAACGAATTTTCTGTTCTCGATTCTTAAAACTGATGTTGTGGGAACTATGGTGAAGGTAAAATGAATGAACTGGAAGCGAGATAACATGTGTTACAAAGCGCTTAAAATTGGCGCATTTCCGCTTCAGCGAGTAGAAGAGACTGTGGACTAGGGAATAGCCGTGAAGTCATTTGTGCCTCACTGATTCACTTATTTAACAAGTGTTTGAGAGAAATTAAACTTGTTAAGTAAAATATTACAGAGAATGGGTTGGAATGTTACTGAAAGACAAGAAAAAGACGACCTGGAATCATTGAACAGTAAAGAGGAAAACATGGAACAAGTAAATGACGTCACAAGGGCATTTTGGCCGAACGTCGGAAAGTTTTGGTTTTAGATAGGATTTTTGAACAAAGAATAATAGTGAATACTGAAGAGAGAAAAACAAACAAACAAATGAGATAGAATCTATGTAAAAAGTAAAGAGGCTGGTCGTAGGACTTAAAGGAGACTAGGAATAGTTAAAACTCAATTTTTGGTACAAAAACCTTTTCTGTTTTTCTTATAACCATTTTATTAGCATATTTTAATTATACAAACATCCATTATGTACAGTATATTGCAACTTATGATGGCAGTATTAAACTGAAACATCTCTTTAAACAAGAAAAAGATTGTGTGTGTTTTTTTACAATTTATACATAAAGATATACACTATGAGGGCGAGATTTGACTTACGTATTCTCAAAAACTAGACACCTCGCAAAGCTTCATTTTACTTTTTTTCACCAGAAAACTAAACACGGTTATTTATATCGAAGGAGGTCAAGCCCTCTCCCGATTTCAAAATGATAAAACTTCTAATATTTGAGAACTTGTTTTCGTCACTCCGACATTAGCGCTAAAACTCGTAGCAGATTGACGACGGCTATCGTCTTTTCCCGCCAAAATGACGATGGTTCACGCCCGAGCACTACTTAGTGGTGAGAAAATTGTAGTCGTCCTCGCTTTAGAATCTAAAAGTCTTTATTAACCATTTCACTCCCAGCAGTCCTTCAAATTAAAGAATAACACCTGATACAGGCCCGTTTGCAGAATACTGACAAACAAATAGTACTGCTGAAGAGGATTTATTCCATTGGTGATACCATACGATTTGGTGCAGCGACTCAAAAACTTGGATCTAGGTACAAGACGATAGAATTACATACAAACCAAATCAGGAGCACCATGTGAAAATGCGAATGAAGAGGTTTAATTTAAGTGGAACCACGACAGGATTTCATCCACAGACTCAAAAGTTAGAACTACATACAAAACAAATAGTGCCATGTGAAAGTACTGCTGAAGAGGTCTCATTTGAATAGTAACACCATAGGATTTCACCAACAAACTCAAAAGTTAGAACAACATGCAAAACAAATAGTACCATGTTAAACAACAGCTGAAAAGGTTTCATTTCAATGGTTACTGTGAAATCTTCTGTTACAAGCATTGTTTTTATAAGCAAAATATAACTAAAGCAAATACTTTTGAAACTACGTCGTACAATTCTCGTTAGGATAGCTATATTAGAAGACAATTGAAAATAAACATATTTAACTGTACACATATAGTCCTTGTAACCTTCGCAGGTTTAAATCCTCCCTTCATGTCAGTTCATTTCTGGGAGTTCTTCCTTTGGTCAATTCTTAAATAAGGTGACACCACATATCTGTAGGAGTTGACAGAGTCATTTTTTGGTAATGAAATATTCTCATTCTGGGTGATAATGTATTTGATCTCACCAAAGTTTTTGTGGCCTCAATATTCATATCTCGTCTCCAGACATATCTTCTGTTGTGTTCATGGACTCGTTTCTTTCTCCAGCCGCTAGAGAAAAATTCTCCTGTTCTTCCTCCTCTTCAACATCCTCTTCTTCTTCATCATCTCCATCGCCGAACGGAAAATCATCTTCTTCATCACTCTCGCTTTCACTGTGCTCGAGATCTTGTAGTAAAATGCTCTCGAACTGACTTACATCCTGAGAGTCTTGCTCGCTTTCAGGTTGTGGCTGCGATCCAAGACTTTCGTGTTTACTGTAGCTTCGAGAAGTACTCTCTTCATCGTCGTAGCCTTCGATGTCGACTTCCTCTTCTTCGAAATCGGCATCTAGGCGAGAAGCTAGAGAGAATAAAATGAACAACAAAAATTAAGAGCTTAGTTTCTTTACAGGATGTGGTGTTTTCAAAGGTTTTTGCTACATTCAGTTGCAAAAATATATTTTACATTTTAAAGAAGAATGTTGATTTTGCTCACCCACGTAAGGGAGCGCCAACACGATAAAAACACGCGCAAAACTTGCCATTATCATGCAGTTGTCACTCATTTTCCTCAGCATCGTGTGAAAGGGGAGGGGGATCGGGCATAACTACAGGGTCTGACTAGTGACCTCGAAAATTTGGGTAAAAGATTAATCGGAGAAAACAATGAAACGCAACTCAAATTCACGTAAAAATCACATAAAAGTGATTTCCATCCCAGAGGAGAACGTTTTCAGTAAAACCCCTGGGGTAAGCCCGATATTCCTTGGGGGAAACCACTGACGGGGGTATTATGTCTTACATTGATCCATCGCCGAGACAGGAGTGCTCAAGTCTGCCCTGAAATCCCGGTATTCCTCGCCAGTGGTGTCCAGTTCCTCCACGTCCATCAGGCTGTCTTCTTCTTTCATGTAGCCTTCTGGGAAGTCGTCCATACTATTTTCTTGTGACCACTCTGGGCCTGCGACCGACGGCGGCTGACTGGCAGCATATGATGACGTGTCGTCTCCTGGAGTTAGCAGAATTTCATTTTCCCACTTGCTTAACTGTTCGTCATTCTGTTAAGGGTAGAGAAAGCGTATTGAGTTTTAGCAATTACCGAGTTCCAGTATCATGCGCATACCACAAATCTGCATTTTGGCGGGTCAGGAAGTTTGTGAACAAATGGGATAGATAGTATTCGCCACTCCATAGACTATAGGCAAAGTGGGCAAAAGCTTTCGGTACAAAGATTTCTGCAATCATTGGGGTAGACAGGCGTTAGTTATGATTTGTCGATCCACCCAAACAATCTGACCCAGGCGGCATCCACGCCTTGTATACACCGTTTTAAGGAAAATTCCTTTTCTTCTTTTTTATCACCAATTTAATCGCCTATTTTGGTGTTTCTTAAACCTAGAAGGCTATTCGACGGATCTGACCAGTAGAAAAATTGTAAAACCAAAACAAAGATTAAAAAATACAGAAATTGCCAGAATGAGATGCATTCATATTTTCACTGACGCACAAGAGCACACTTCATTATTTTTTATTCGGTGTCTAATGTTTACCTCCTTAAGGACATCCTCACAAAAGTGGACCAGTTTTTCGGCCATCTTGGAAAAGTCATGATTTTCACCTGTAAAATAGTAAACCAAGGATCAACAGGGTGAAATGCAATAAAAGTAAGCCTATACAAACTGGTTTTCCTCACAAACTAGAGCAAAGAAACTTCGACACGCAAAATCTCGAGTCACATTGATAGGCTAATTTTCTTTTTCTCCCAAACGTCCCAAAAGTTAAAAACTCCGCCTTCAAAGCATTCCTTTTTTTACAAGTATTGTCGAGAAAATGACCGCAGATTCATCTAATTTTGTCTGGAATAATCCCAGAGTCTAAAGGACTCAGTGGAACACCCCCATAGTAAATCTAAGAAAAAAATCCTCCGGGACTTTAACATACCGTTATAGAGGACACTGTTCCGATGCATCATTCGTACGTGTTCCATAAATTCGTCTCTGTTTTGGTAGGCGTGGCCTTGCACTTGCTGGGTTAAGACGCAAAACAAAAATCAATTAATGCAAGAAGAGAGAAGATTGTAAGTGTACAAGTTAAAAGAAAAAGAAAGAAGAAAGAATCTCATTCTATGATTCTGTAGCCTACAGAACAAGCGCTATTTTTTCCCGTTCTTCCGGCGAGCGAGGTACGAAGCATGCGTGGAGTGACAGACAATTTCGCGCTGCCCTTTTCTCGCCTGATAAACCCGAAAAAGGCCTGTTCTGCAGGTTAGTGATTCTGTAAAATATTGCAAAGCAATAACTGCTGCGGGAAGGGATGACCTAACAGGTTGCATTAATTGCTCCATAACTTCGCCTACAGACTCCGAAGTTAGAACACAATTCATGTTTCCATAATTGGCCAAGGTGTTCCTCAGGGTTGACCACTTCTGCTGTGGTGGACATCTGCATCTTCAGCTGGTGACTGTGGTTAAATGTTGTTCCACACTTGAAACAAAAAATGACACTGACAATGCGCTCGGCTCAGGATTCCAGATCAAATGGAAACTCAGAAATGTTAGAGTTTTTTAGGAAGGAGGAAAGTCCCAACTACCGGGGAAACACCCTCGGTGCAAAGACGAGAACCGACAACAAACCGACATTCGACGCCCGGCAGAACAATAGGTTAAAAAAGAAAAAAAAATGCACTTTTTATTTGAGTGTCAATGTATTTAGCACGAAAGTGCTAATTGGTGACACTATTTTTACGTCTCCTAATGGAGACGGGACCGCCATTTTGCGTGGTTATCCGAGCAACGCGAAGGTCTAGCCGCTTGCAGGGCAAAGGGAGTACCTTCACTTCTCAGTTATTTTAAGACCCTGAGTAATGGTCCGGCCCCGGGAATCGAACCCGCGACCTCCCGCTCTGCAGTCAAACGCTCTACCGACTGAGCTAATCCTGCCACGGTGAGCTAATCCTGCCACTGGAACAAAGAGTTGCTTGGTAAATAAGCTGGGCTCTTGTCGGTGATTACCTGTCTTATGGTAGAAAGGTCGATTGGTGTCTTAACTACATCATAATAATCAGGAACTTGCTTGGACGACACTGGCTTTTGGAAAGGCCAACTCTGCGAAGTTAAAACGACAGGTTACAACATAAATAAAGACAAGGCAATTAATCTGCAATTGGATTCATGACTTTAACCAGGAGACAAATTGTTTTTTCTCTCAGTTTTGTTCCCGGTTCCTTCAAGTTCTCTCCTTTTTGATGTCGGGGATAAAATATCACAACATCTCCAACTGGAGAGAACTCATTGAGAGAAGAAGGAAAATTATTGCCATTAAAATTTGGGACAATCTAGTACTCAGACCTCACTCTCATTTGATTTCTCATCTCTGAAGTCCGGGCACGACGTAGGTTTTGAAAAGCAAACTCTCAATCACGTGAATCTGTCCAGAGAGTATCCTGGAATTCCAAGTTAATTGGACGAAAAAACAGATCAACCTGGCCTTGTTCTCCCATCCTACTTCTTGGTGTTTTGATATCCTGCTGAAACAGTCTTTTTCATGTTTGATATGCCTCATCTAACGGAATGTTATTTCTTATTTCAAGACTGCTTACCTCTGGCAAAGCCTTCACCTGCGCGACAAGATTTTCCAGGATGAAAGAGAACGCAATCTGGCAAGTTTAATGATGAATAAGTTAATAAATAAATAAATGAATAAAGAAAAGACAACGAAACAAACAGCTACAAAAAAAAGACTACGGTAGCCTTTAAGCTTTCAGACCTATAAGGTCGTAGTTGACGAATCATAACTGTACCCAAGACTAAAATATGATTCCTTAGCCGCCTCGACAGAAGGTTCTGTTGGACAATCTCTCTCTGTTTAGGTAGGTGAACGTCACTTATATTTGAAGTTACCTGTGGATCGTCACTCAGTAATGGATTGATCTCTTTTTCCAACTGAATTATCTCTTCTTCTTTCTGTAAAGATGCACAAAAGAGAATTACAACAGCAGAAAGTTAACGTAACGTAAATCAATTAAAAGAAAAGAGAACAAAAACGGTTAACAGAGCTAAACTAATCTGAGCCTTCGATTAAGTATTCCCGCTTAAGTAATAATTTTCTAGATTTTCAGCTGTCTTTTATCTCGGGAGTCTCTTTTTATTGAAATATATAATTATCTGTTGCAAATAGTTGTGCTTCGATACAGGGAAATTTCAAACATGCAGCCATTTTCATTTTCTATGAGGGACTAAATAGTTGCATTCAAGACAATGTTATGTTTCAACAACAGAGACAACATAACGTCACAAAATTTGACGGTGTGGGGACTTTTAAGGTAAAAAATGAGCGACGGTCACACCAAATTCCTTCTTTTACCGTCATAATAACTGAACAACAATAATAATACTATCGCAGCATCCTAATACACAGTGACTGACCTCACTCAAAGCCTTGTTACAGACATCCACCATTTTCTGCGCTGTTGCGGTGTATGCATGGTTGGGTCCTGAAAATAAAACAACCCAGGCCTTACATGACTGATTGAATCTCATCAAGTATCACATATTGGATTTAGGGAGTGGACCGGAGGGACCGAGGATAGGGTGGCAAGCGGCCCGCCCCCTTCCCCTTTCTGAATTTTTTGGATCCACCCCTGTGTTAAAAAATTACACTAAAAGCTCTACAATACTTAACTCACCGTTGTACAAAACGCTGTTTGAGACTATCAAGGTTGCGTGTTCAAAAAACTCTTCCCTTGACAGGTACTTACATTTCCGAAGGTTCTGGAAAAAGTAAATAGAAAATTAGAGCAAACTCAAGAGAGGTAGTTCGTATTGATTTTATTTCCCCCAAACCTAACGCTAAGTGGTTTGACCAATTAATGGAAACATTGTAAATTCCCCGGCGATCATGCTTAACTTCACGCGTCGAGCACTGTTATCAGTGGTATCAGTATTTTCCGCGCTGAGCATTGCTCATTTTTCTTCCAATTTTTTTCCGCGTTGGCGACAGTTACTGATAATTTCGTGCCTGGTGTTCTCTTCGGCACTGGTCACAGATTTTCCCGCGAAAGCCTAGAACTGGTGTCAACGATGTCTTTTGAAGAAATAAAATACGATTTTCCGCTTGGAACATTCCGACGGAGAAACCAGGGGCGTTGTCCATTTACCAAAAAGTTTTGGAAATTTCAGTGGCAATTTGACGATCCGAAAAGTCGTGTTCTGTTTATCGGATTTTCCAGAAACTTTTTGCAAATGGTGAACAGTTATAAATTTATAAAAAAAATATGCTTTTATACGCACCTCTCGCATGGTTTGTAGATCCATGGGAATTTTAACAATTTTGTGATAATCCGGAACAGTTTTTATTGAAACAGGCTGGTGGAATGGCCACGTCTGTAAACCGAAATTTTCAAACATAAATGTTGTAGTTAATTTTTTTTCTCAGGTAATTTTTATTTTTCTCAACATTACCTTACCCACAAACAAAAGAAAAACAAAAATTACCTGAGATAAAAAAATTAACTACAACATAAACCTTACAGAAGTGTTACTGCTGTCCTTAATCCTTCTAAACAATTTATACTTTCATCAGACTTCTTAGCTTATCTCCAACATCTTAATTAAATGACAAGATGTAAGATAAATTGGCTTACATCGTCAACTTCTTTCATTTTATTAAGAATTCCCTCAAACAAGGCTTGTAAGGCCACCTGAAAGATAAACGCAACAAACTTGATGGTAAACAAGTTCAAACTTTTCCAGGGAGGATGTTTTCGGTTAAGAAGTTTCTATTGGCTTACTAAATGATCGAATATATTCATAACAATTCGGCATAAATGTAGAACCAACAGCTCCACGTGAGAATTCTGTTTCCGTTCCTGTTTGATAGATTTTTTAAATCTTAAATGACCATCCCCTTCCCCTCAAAAGTCAAATGGTCGTCCGATCGCAGGAGGGAAGGGAGACGAAATGCCTTCTCGGTTACGTCCGACATTTTGTCATTTTTCGACATACAAGCTGCTCAGAACTATTTAGGGTCTTGCCACAGACAATCTAATAAAAAAATATAATTTGCTTCAGGCGAAGAAGAACGTTTTAAAAAGGGTTAGCGGTTTTCGGCCAACATGCTGTCAGAGCAAAACTTACCTCAGGATTGGCTCTACGACGGTTGATAGATTTGCGAGGTTTCTATGCATATAGAAAAAAAAAGATTGTTAAAACATGCCACGAGAAACTTTAAGGCCCGCACGGAAAAACTCTGGTGGGGCAGTTCAGTACATTTATATAAATATGCTGAAAATACCGAGAATATTACCTTTAAGTAATCACAATGCATTACTCCTGAGCGCCTCTTTTTTCGAACTAAGAACGTAAATTAAAAGAAAGTGAATAAGTATTTTCATAAATCCATAGTTTATACTTCATGAGTAAAATTCAACCGCCAAAAAGAAAGCAGTTAAATTGCTTTCTCACCAGATTCCTTTGGAAAGCGCAGCACAAGTGATTTCCGTTTTAACTCGTTCGTTCTGAAAAAAAGTCACACATTCAAGGTGAATTTTCCGACTGCTACTCTTCGTAGGCACGTGGCTCTGACATCAGCTTATAACAACTTAAAAAGTTATCCATCGGAAAAACAAAACCCTACCGTTCGACAACCGAACTCTACCCTCCAACAGATTTGTGTGAGACCAGACAACGGGTGGTGACATGGTAAACGTCGGGGGAGGGGAGGGGAGGGAGGAGAGGAGAGTTTGGGCTTCCAGGATGGGCCAACTTAATTAATTACTTGGAAATTTTGAGATAAACTAACATAAAAGCCAGGACTCGAGCCAGGACTCCTAACCCTAACCCTAAGTCCAACCCGAACCTCTAACCTCTAACCTCTCACCCTAACCTAACCCTAACAGCGAGCTTACCTTCCATGATTGCCAAGAAAACCCTCTTCTTAATGGTCATGTGACTTGCAGGAGGTGAAAATGGCTGGAAAGCGAAAAATTGTCGAGTCCTGCGTCGAGTCCTAGCTCGGTATACAGGCATCCTCGGAATTTTTTGGGATTTAATCCTTAGCAATATTACAAATACCATGTTTGTTAAATGTTAGGCCAGACATTATAAAATGTCGGAAAGAAGATGAAGTCCTATAAATTAAAACCAACTATGTAACCGGACTAATGTCCATGAAAATGGAAAAGTTACAGTGATCGAGTATAACTTACTGATCCAAGAATGCCTTTCCGAGAGTAATCTTTGTTCCTTCAACTTTCACTAAATCATCTTGAGGCATGTTGAGTTCTTCTTCAGCGACCTGTTCGTCCGTCATGGCGACTGCTACAGATCCAGGGTTAGCTTCTTGGTAGTTTGGACAGTTTTTATTCGTTCTCATGTGACCGATCGCTCCACACGCCCCGCATTTTAACTGTGCAAAGTAAGATTAATCAAGAGAAAAGATTATTCTAGAAGGATGCCGCGGCATCAGAAGCTATGAGTAAAAGAGGAACCTTCTTTGGAGCAGAACGGAAATAAATGGCAGCTTTTGGTCTCCTCGAAATAAAAAACTGAATTTTACATCATTATCAGGTATTACGATTTATAGATACTACATTATTATCAAAAGTTTAAGCACAATCTTACTGAGGTAGAGATATCGAAGCACCTTTCAAAAACTCATTAATAATTCATAAAGAAAAACAAAAAAAGTTTTTGTTTAATGAGTGTCTTTCTATCTGATAAAGACACCGCTAGGCTTAACGTCCAATTTTTTTTTAGACCAAATAACCCAAAATCCAAATATTAGTGCAAGAATGAGTTGATCTATGTCAGAGATTTTGAAGTCGTTCATAAAACTCGCAGTCGTGTGTTATCAGATGTAAAAACTCTCGGCTTTAACTCGAGTTTTAAAACCTGATAATACAGTCCTGCTCGTTTTTTAAACAGTGCTCAGCATTTTACATGTTTTGTGCAAACTTACATTGTTGGGTGGTTTTTCTTTCTTCTTCTTTACCGGCTGTGATTTTTCTTTTTCTTGATTACGTTTAATCCGTCGTAGCTGCTCTTGAATTCTGAATAGGTTTTATAACAAAAACAAATATAACAATAAACAGTCATTAAAGGGTCGGGTCTGTTGTTCTAACTCCTGAGTCTGTGGGAAAAATCCTACGGTGTGACCATTCAAATGAAACCTCTTCAGCAATACCTTGTACCATTTGCTTTCTAATATTGACCAAAATTACGTTTTTGATTGTTGAGCAAAAATTGGGCCCTGAATTATCGAGTCGCAACATGTTGCGAGTTTATAAATATCTGCTTCACTGGTATAAAAGCAACTTGCTACAGTAAACTGATTGTTGCGTTATAAATCGTCCCCGTGTTGTTACACGGCTTGCATATTTTTAGCGCGCAGCGTTGTGTTGAAAATTACCTACTGTAACTACAACAATTTCGACAGCGTGATCTTGCATGAACTTGCGGAATCATTTGCTCTACCTTCTCTTTTCTCTTCTGATTTCCTCCTTGTGAATTTCATCAACGCTCGCAAACTGAGCTCTAAGAGAAACAGAACGAATGAAGGTAAGATTCCATCACGATTTTGCCACAACGTACACAAATGCACTGAAAAAATGAGATGATAAGGTACTTGACACTCTTGTCTTTGTTCAACTTGAGGTACGCATCAATAACAGCTTGGTTCTTGACGACTTCAATACGAACAAACTCCTTTCCATCCGCTGTTTTAAACGTTCGTCTGATACGAAGACGACGCCCGACCTAAGAAAAACATAAAACCAGAAGTTAAAATCTCATTCCCGTCTTAAGTGCGTAACTTGGCCTCCATCTGCGATCAAGATACAAGGACAATCCCCACCGATCAAACAATAAACAATTTATAACTGGTTCCGAGAGAAATTAGTAAATTATGTTTCCATTCAATCTCAAACTAATTTCCTAAGGGACGAGTCATTAAGTGATCTGTTATGTCTACAAACTTGTACAAGTAAATCTCAGCTAGCGGTCGGCTCACGCCAGTAACAGTGCACTGTTACCCTCTGACGTCATGATCATAGATTTTGCAAAGTTTCCCGCTCTTTTTGGCGGGAAACAGTTCTATTAATAGATGTCATGTGACCTCGAAGCAACCAATGAGACCAAGGTCTGTTGGGGAAAAAATTCCGCAAACTAAACAAGTGCTGAATAAAACAAGCTGAGGGGGAGGGGAAACATTAAGTTATCAAACGCTTACATTTCTAGAGCTAAATCTTCTGTTTTCTTACCATTGATGACTCATAGCTCGTTACTGAGGCTGTTTCGTCTTCGTCTCCTTTGCTGTCTTTTTTAAGTCCTTCTTTTCCACCTTTTTCGCCTACAGTTTAAAAATTTAGTAAGAAAATCTCGACATTTCCCGAATCCTCCAACAAGTTACCTCGAATAATTAATGCGTTAGGTTTTAACAAACGTAAAACGAAGACATGATCTTACCTGATGATTTGCCATTCTGTTAACAAAAAGAAAAAAATACAATTAATAAATCAAAACACAGAACAGAAAAGATAAAACAGTGAGGAATTTAGGGCATAAAAATACGACTATAAAGTTATAAAGTAACAACAAAAAGTTGCACCCCAGTGAATGTTCGGAAAAGGGATAAAAAGCTTAACTGAAACATGTATCAATCTGCAAAACAGATCAAACGTTTCAAAAGCAGAATATCTGCTAAACACACAAAACTCGGCACTTCAGTCAGTAAGACTTCAAACTTGAGTCTGTTAAGACCGAAACCAAGAGTGCAGTTGTAAAAGTTGTTTACAGTTGTCGTTTTGTCGCCAAAACACGGTCAAAACTGCACTCCAGCAGAGTACTGACAACAGAACGTTATCGACAGGTGATGTAATGGATTGTAAGCCAATTAAAACGTCGCAAAAAATATTCTTATGATAATATTTCTTCTCGCTCTGCTTTTGCGTGATAATGGTATGGAAAAAACGTAAAATCGTATGCACTGAACTATTTATCCACTTACGGATTCTTTGGTTGGTTTATCGTCACTAAGTAACTTTTGAAGTTCTCTTCTTTCGGCTTCTTCTTCCTCGTGAGTCAGCTAAAACCAACAAAATTTAGCGAATAAATAAGAAAAACTTCAGATCTTTTAATGAAAATGTTTAAGAGACATAACTTCATTTCTAAAGTGGGCCTCGTCTATTTTGCTTGTGGTAGAATGTTTACGAATATGAGTTAATTGCTTTACTCTTCCGACCACCGATCTCAGAAAAAATGCATGACTTGACAGAAGGCTATCATTAAATAAAACAGCGAAAACAGACAAATTGAAAGAGGATGATCGAAGATCTTGTCGTCAAAAAGAGTTGACATAATCATCTATTCAAGACCAACGAACGTGGAAATACATTCTCCTCAGCCGCATCACACATATTAAATGGTAGATAGTTCAGAGAAGTTGTAAACTGACCTGCATACTTGTTTTCTTGTTTGCTAACATACTCTCCAAGTTTTTACCCAGCTCATCAATATCGCTTCCCTCGTCACTGCTGCTCTCTTCATCTGTAGACAGGACTTCAGTCGATGACAAAACTCTGAACAGGAAGAAAGAAAAGCAGTTGGCGACAGTTTTACCTGCACACAGCACTTCCTCACAAAAGAACACCTTTAAATTGAAACAATATTAATTGAGGGCATTAACTTTTTAAAAAATAAACCGTTAATGTACTTATACTAATAACAATTAATGTTAATAGTACATATCAATAACTGATGAATAGTAATAATTAATGAATATTAATAAATGAGTCTTATTTTAAAGGTTACAAGTAATAATGTATTTCGCAAGACCCCAAAGCTAACACCACCTTATACAGCATAACAAACTGGAACACAGGAAAGTACTGATCAGTAAGTAGCTTTCAAAGGAATAGTTCCCTAGGGCGTAAAACTTATATTGAAGGTAAAAATCAAATGTTTTTACTTGTTTTGTAAGTCAAATATCCTCTGGCATTCTTCTTTATAGCGTTCTTGGTGCTCCGCAATGGTGAATCTTGATCCTCTGGCGAACTTGCTCATACCTAAAATTGTTCATCAAAACTTAGAGCATTTCTTGTACATCACACAATCGTATAAGTACGTAAACATATTAAGTATCGTCTACTACGAAGTCGTCATTAGGGAGCTTAAACATCGATGACAGCGACGTCAACGAGAACGGAAAAATGCAATAGGTTTAGATCGGCAAACAACAACTTTGCACGTTTATCACGCTTTTTGTTCATTTCTTTGCCATCACTGCGCCACATGACGTGAAAATACTTTTAAACTTTCACATTTTGTGGAGGACACTAGATAACGACTTTCTCTGTCTTTTCCTGAACTTCGATACAGTCTTTTCGAATTCACCTCCAGAAAAAAATTGCCAACATTTGACAAATTGAACAAGATGGAATAAGCGCGATCAAGTTTGAAGCAGTGCGAATTCACTTTTTAATTGATGTTTTCGTGGCCGTCGCCGTCCTCGCTGTTAAGCTCCCTCTTTAGGTCATCACGCAGTGCTGTCCACCTGAAATAAGAGGAACGTTGCGTTACGGACCAAATGACGGCTGCATAGAAGACGAGTCCAGGTACAACTTCGGCAACAACAACAACATTGCTTTACCTTCTTCTCCAGACTTAGCCGCTTCCGTGGACATAGTACGCACGACGTGAATAACCTCCCATCTGGATAGCTTGCGGATCTGCACAGAGACAACAGATAATGCCGCTTTTATGGTTGCAGAGAAAAGGGGAAGCAAGCTAATCAGCTAGAACCAACACTTGCTCCAGTTTATGAATTACAGATCAGGAAAACCCATTACCTCTTCGTCAGAAACTCGGAAGTTTCGCAGCACCTGTCTGGCTTGTTTAAGAGACAATCTTCTCAGATCAGCGTCGGTTCCTGTTACTGTCTTCTGTTTTTTTATTTGCGGCGAGTTCGTTGCTGAATCATCCTAGACACACAAAATAATAACAGCTAAAACATGAACGACCAGGAGTTTTTGAGCAATGAGAAAGCACAAAGAAAGTCGTTTGAGAAAAGAGGCCATAGTTATTCTGAAAGACATATTGAGGGACAAAAGTCTTATACGCTCTTTGATTGGCAGAAAAAACTCGCGCCACTTTTTCAATTAATCAGTGGTAAAACAAAAGCCAGCGTTTTCCCGCCTAAAAAACTGGCTACATGAAGTTGAGATATGATTGGCACATTTTATTTTCTGCGCGCGTTGTGATTGGTCAGCGGAGCAGGTTACAGTTTTACAACAGACGGTTAAGAAACCAGAACTTGTCATTCTGAGATGAGTTTGATTAGTAGTTATTTTGTCTTTACCGTTTGTGCTTTATTGAGCCAGTCTTAACAATTGAAGCCAATAAAACAAGCGTAAAGCAAGCTTCTGCCAATATAAATCCACGAAGAATTCTCTTGAGAATATTACATGACCAAGATTGGGAAACAAAAGATGCGAGCTCAGAGGTGTATTTTTTAAATGGTAGCCTAATTGATACCTTGTTTGCCATGGGCTTGTTGGGGACCCGGACGTACGAAAAACCCTCCCCACATCCGGTGGGGTCCGCAGATCCTGTCACAGCCAGCTGACATTTTCCTTTCATTGCAGAAATAAATGCTCGTGTGGTGTTCCATGGCGCTGTGCGAACCTAGAAGACGAAACAACAATAAACATCAGGTTTTTAAGGAGAAAGAAAGAAATTTTAAAATCAAATCAAAAGAGATGAATTGTCCTTACCTCATCATCTATATTTTTGCTTTCTGAATCATCGTTGTCGTCATCACATGAGAAAAGAGACTTCTCTCCATACCCAGCATCCTGTTAACACAGAACAGAAACAAGTTGTTCGTGAAAATAACTAACAAAAAAATAAGCATAGAATTTATGCCAATCGCCAACAACTGACAACTGACGAGAAGGAAACAAACAAACAAAAAAACAAGAGCCAACCTCGACGGCAACGGCAGCAAAAGTCTTCACCAAAAAAGTGGATGCGAACTGTTTCAAACGTCATCGCTCTTATTCCCACTGTTTTAATTTTTCAATTGTTGGCGATTTTTTTCCAGAATTCAGCTGTTAAAGACTGTATCTAAGTTTATAAAAAAGAAAAGAAAATCGTTGTCGTACATTCATGTCCTCCACAAACCGTAAAATTAGGAGGTTTCACGTTGTAATCCTGCAATGACAACAAAGAAATGTACAAAAAAGAGTGATGCAGGTGCAAAATTGATTTTTTTTTTTGCTGATCTTAACCTCTTTTTTTTTCGCCAACCTCGTTGCCGTCGACGTTCCTTAAGCTCCCTAGCAACGCCCGTGGTAACAACGCGTGCGCAGCGTTACCTTGAGTCTCTGTTCTGCAGCCAGCATACTGTAATATGCACAGCACTGCTCAGGAGACACCAGCGCTCGCATCTCTTCCTCAGTGGGCAAACGGAACTCACTCTTTAGTACCCACCAGTTACAATCAGTACCTGCAACGTGGTAAACGTTTTTCCCAGTTAGTGGCGGATATTAATGACAAGTTAGTTATTTTAGCCAGTCACAACTTACTCACGGCATCCGCCATCCTTGCACGCCCGTAAGGATTGATAGAATGTAAACAGGGTCGCATGGTTTCTCAGGGGAAAGAACAACTGAAAAAAGCTTCAAGTGGACGCAGCCGAGTTTGTTGTTCCCTCACAAGAGGAATGTACATCCAAAATGTACAAATCAAGTAATTTTTAGGTTATTATTGCTAAATTGTTAAGATATCTACGATCGTTAATGATGCTTCCAAAGAGAGACGCAATATTATTATCAAATCCACTCAGATTTTGCTGTGATTATGTTAAACATTTCAAGTTTTTAACTCTCTATTATCAAGAGAAAAAATTCGAACGCCATGACTTGCATTAATAGCTTTTATAAGTTGTTTGCACCCCTCCCTTGTTTGCCCGTGCAAAAATGGCCGGTATCGTGAATAAGGTCCGTTAGAACCTGAAGCCGTGCGCCTCTGTCTCTAAAATCTCCGAACAGAAGAAGCGGATCAAAACTTCCACCTCAATGAAGGACACTAGCAGCCATTAGATTACGCCTCCTAACCCTGTTGCCTGAAAGGGGGGTGGGGGATTCGGTTTGAGTTTTGCACTTGTCCGTTAACCAGGATCGCTTAATTAAGTGATTTATAAAAAAACACCCACAAAATGGTAGAAACCCAGCACCCAAAAAAAAGCCAGGTAGGAACCTACAATCAGTTGGCTATGACCTCTGTGTTAGGTTGGAACTCTTCAGATTCCACGACTTTGCATGACTTTCTCCAAAAACTTTTCACGGTTTCTATTACCTTAGGGTTAGCTGTTAGGTTAGCTGTTAGGTTAGCTGTTACTTTCACCGGAATATTTTAAACTTTCCTTTTTAAGGGTATTTTTCAACGTAATTCGGTTCAAAGACACAAACTCTGGTGTCCACTAAAATCCGTGCCGTTCAATTACTCGTCTCTATCTTACATTGCCCTTGGTACAACATCTGCACTAACATAACTTTAATTTTCCATGACCGCCAACTAAATTCCATGACTTTCCAGGCCTGAAAAATGAAACTGTTCAAGTTCATAACTTTCTAGGTTTTTCATGACCTGTACGAACTCTGTGTATCTAACCTGTTACTGATAGCACTATGCTGTGTTAGACTATACTTCACTATTCTACACTACAACATTATTATACTAAGTTAAGCTGTTTCACCGCGTGGGTGTCCTCTATACTACACTATAACAGACTACACTATACTCACTGAACTCCATACTGTCTGAATCTGAGTCTGAATCTGAAATTATTAATCACTTGTTAACTGTTTGGTCATCCCACTGCATATACGCCATTGCAACGTATTCATAATAATTAACAATTATTCCATGAGTGCGCGTTGGATATGAGATGGTAGCGAGCCAATGAGGCGCGTAGCGCCGATTTGGCTTTAATCATCTCATATCCAACAAGTGCGAGTGGAATAATTGTTTTATTAAAAACGCCCACAAAATATATAAAGAATTCTTCCCGACTTTATTTGTAAATACAACCGATTTTCAGCTTGTTTTTAATTTTGAGCAGAAGCGTACAGTTACCATATTTGGATAGCATGGTATACTATACAACTACTCAGTAAAAACAGTTTAAAAATTTTTTACTCTGGATTGGTCAGTCATGATTGATCCACTCAACATATTTCTACCACGCTCTCGATATGTGCACTATGAAAATCGCATTTTACCGACTAGGCTCAATTAGCAGCCCTGTTCGGGAAATGTGCCCGTGCCCCTTCCCCGGAAATTATACGTTTCCTACCCCTCCCCTAAGCCAATATTTTGCCCTAAATGAGAAGTAAGTGTTAATGTTTGCTTAGGGGAGGGGTAGGTGGGCAAATTCCTAGAAACGTTTAATGATCCGTCTCTTCTAGGGAAGGAACAAGACCGGCAGAGTAGCGACTATTAACCCTTTCACTGCCAAATGTGGCCAAAGGCAAATTTCGACCAAATTTCCAAATTTCATTTTCTAAACTTTTGACAAACAAATAGCAGAATGTGACAGTACAGGGAGAGAGCTTTCATTTGAATGGTCACATTATGAGATTTCGTCCACAGACTCAAAAGTTAGAGTCACCTTACAAAACTCCATCAAACACTCTGGCAGTGAAAGGGTTAACCAACCTGTTCTCTTGAAATCAGCACAGAGCTTGAGCCGTTTTCTGATGCTGCTTTCCGAGTGCATAGGGAAGGCTCTCTTAATGTCATCCATTTTGATTCTTCTGGGTGTATCAGGGCTTTTCCAGAACAGACGGTAAATAAAAATCTAAGGGAAAAATAAAACCACTTCATAATTTTATTCCTTCATGAAACCTCTCGGTGTTATTTATTTTAAACATGGTTAATAAAGAAAACGTTTTGTAAGGCCCTTGATGATCTACTGCCAGCCAAAAAACAAAATTCAGGCGTTAAGTTAAAAAAGGAAACGCAGATTTAAACTTCGAGACACAAACCTGCAGAAAGTCCCTGGCATGAATATTGGCTTTTTTGGAGTTAGGGCCTGGAACTTCAAATTTGGGACATTCCTGTCCAACAGTAAATATCGTCTTCACATCACGAATGTAATACCTACATAATAATAATGAAAAAAAAAACATGTAATCAGCCCTACAGATTTGTAGATCAACTGACATAAAAATATACCTTTTTATTATTAACGAAATCACATTGAACTTTGTTACCTTCCTCTAAGTGTTAACATGTTTTTTTAAAGCTAAAAAACTACTTCAAGCAAAGTAATGTGATGAATGCATAAAATTGCCTGACAAGATTTAATTAGAAACCTTTCATATTGATTCAGTAACATAATGAAGCATGTCTACATACCCAGAGGAAGTTCTAATGATCAGAAAATCAGTCTCTGGTAACTCATGCTGGTAAATGGGAGCTCGGAACAAGTTACTCTCCAAAGCCTTAAACAGAAATAAAAACCCCACGATGATTAATAAAACAGAAACCTTTAGCACTTTTTCTAATGCCTGTCACTTCATTCAGACAAAATGTAGTTCTCTTTTTTTTTTCCAGAGTCAATTTTTCCTCATTTTGATAACACATTTCCAAGTGCAAGCTTTTGGCCTTGGGGGCACTCACTTTTTTGGGGCACAAACTCAAGAGGAAAAAATACTGGAACATGGATGGGACGTGAGAGGTTTCACCCCAGCCCCACCCCAGGGATGTAGCTGAGGAAAAGCTAAGCAAACTAATTTATTAGTGAAGCCGTCTCATTTACCCAACTACACCTTCAAAATTTCCCCTCTTTTTTGTTTTCCTTGGCAATCTGAGGGTCTTTTTCAGCAGGTGAAATTAACCAGTAGCAGGCTCTTAGGGACCCTTGCTTGCCACTCCTGCACAAACTCGGCAAATTACATTAGAAGGAAAGAGCTTGCTTCCGTGAACAGGGATTAACTGAGACTAAAAGGTAGTGTTATAAAGCCAACTTTCTCTACGACAGACACCTTTGGGACCAGCTTGAAGTGTCCATCTTAGAAAGATATCTGTCTTATAGAGAGTCAAATAAAGGGAGTAAAGAAAGGCAGGGACCAACTCTAGGTGTCCGTTTTACAGAGGTGTCCGTCTTAGAGAGAGTCAAATAAAGGGAGTATAAAAAGGCAGGGACCAACTCTGGGTGTCCTTTTTACCGAGGTGTCCATTAAGAGAGAGTCGAATGTACTTCAGAGGAGAATTTGTTGGGAGACCAACCTGTAGCAATTCTCCTGGAGATAGCTGCCCAAGAAATGGTGATGTCTGATGAACTGGAACTGGTTCACCATATTCATATGCTGGCATACTTTCATCCTTGCCAGGTTTCTAAAGGCAACAGTTAATAAAGACGTCTGTTAGATGCACAGTCAGCCCAAAGTCAGTCAGTCAGTCACTCGCAGTTATGAGAAAATCTTTTGAGCATGTCCGTCTGTGATTGCAGTCTTTTTTCAACTAAAACATGTCACATAGGAATCATCCAACTTGGAAATTTTGATAAGTACTTGGTTTGAACTTTGTGGAGAAGTCATTGTGGGTATTCCTTTAAGTACATCAATTTTCTCTTGGAACACTGAAGGATGATACGATAACATTTTCCTGACTAACTTTAAAATTTGAAAACATATGCAACATTGGATAGTAAAAAATACAGAATTTTGCCCTAACGAATCACAGTTACTTGAATTCTTTTTCTATAAAGTGTTATAATGGAGTTAAAACCATCATAATACTTCTAATCAGATGGGATTCTCACGAATTTAGTCTTATCACTGACACACAAACACTCACACAGAAATGCTAATATATGTACAACACATCTGGCAAAAAGTGCTAGCCAAGCTGCCACTCACCCTCTTGTAATAGTTCCGCACTTTAGCATTCATTCCCACTGCCATGATGACAGGTGGATACTCCTCGCAGTATTCAAATAACACAAGGCTGCCATCACTCCCCGTCACATCAGCGGGTGTCCGCATAAAAAACATCTCACCTCCCCCTGATGCTAACCGTTCTTTCTCACGTTCCTGCAAATTAATATAAACTGATCTGTCAGAAAAATAATACAGTTAAACCCCGTTAATATGAACACTGGATGGGTGGACGGGGGGGGACATAGAAATTGTCCATATCAACAGAGTGTTTGTATTAGGAGGGTTGAATTTGGAGAAAATGCCAATTTTCTCTTTCACTAATACAGTGCAACACACAAAACCATTAGTAATTAAAACATTCCAGTAATGTTTTTTGTGTTACGACCAATCACAGCAAAGATCAAGACAAGTGCGCTAGCCACAAAACCACAAACTTATTATATAATTGATGTTGTTGCTTGCGGTTTAGTTTTCTTCCGCCCGATTGGCTCTTTCCTTGCAACAAATTATTATTTCAGAAATATATTTCTAGTGTTCACGGTTTTATTGGTTTGACTGCAAAGCAAAAAGGAAAAACATGCTAAATTAAAGAAAAAAACAACTATTTGTAATGAGGGCACTAAAACAAACAACCAGAATAATGGAAAACTGAATAAGAAAGTTTTTTGAGCACATGTGATCTGTAATCAGCAGCGTAACAGATAATAGAAATGTCAATGAGAACATTAGTCAAACTAGAAATTATGTGTGAAAAGAGTATCTTACCCTTGCTTTCTTCTTTATGTGCTTAAGTAGCCCATGAACAGCATGTCTGCCTGGTTTAGACAATGTCCCATGACTAATACGTTGAAGAAGGGGGCGATGAAAATTGCGCAGGTCAAGGACAGACATGTAGGTCGGAAAGTAAGGCCGTTGAAGTTCTATTGCAGGTAAAGAATGCTGAGGGAGGAAAAAATTATTGTGAAAATTACTTGGAAATCAGTCATTATGGAGTATTTACTCAATGGCAGCTAAAAAAACGCTAAACTGCCCTTGTAAAACCATGATCTAGGCACCTCTTGTAATGCTGCCAGTCCCTTGAACTTGGCGAATATTACTAATTTGGTTGCCAAATTTCATTAAAAACCTTAACTTGTCTTTCTTCTGAGTGCAACTTCTTTTAAATGTGCATTATAATTCTCAATATTGTCATCACAAAATTTTTCCTAGAGTAATGGAAAGAAAAACAAAATAGGAATGACAAGCAAAAATTAAAAAGAAAATAAATGTAAAAAAAAAGAAGAGAGAGAAAAATAAAAAGTATACAATAAAATGTTGCAATATATATAAAAAAACAGGGAAGAAAATGTCAATTTATTACTTTGTGCAAACTTCTGAAACCAATGAATGTATGGTGGGTGGAAAACATTTTTTAGTAAATTTGAATGGCAATTCAATAGTCTAGCTGAAAAGGTGTTTTTATCTTAAAATTTAACCATATAACTTACCTGTACGAGGTTAGATCCTCCACTGGTATCCAGAGAAGATTCTGAAGCTGCAAAGAGAACAAAATTCAGTTGTTATATGTTTTTAATGAACTGTTGGTTGTGGTTTTTGTACCTGAGAAAGTAAACGTCACAGAAACTTTACTGCAATTTATTATTGCAACATCTTTGAAAATCTTCAGAAAATCATGCACAAATGTAACCTACAAGCAGGGGTTTCTTACAGGCATGGCTTTTAGCATGTGCAGAGTTGTTCACATCGCTGTCATTTACCTAATTGGCTTGTTTACACCCCCTACAAGCAGCGATTTCTTTCCAGCCTTTAGCATTGGCGGAGTCTTTCATTTCGCTCTCCCCTCATAAACAAATCTGCACGAGCTAAAATTCATAATTGAAAGAAACCTCTGCTTGCAATGCACTACATATGACACTACAGCTTCACAACATTATACTTACAGTTCTTAGCACAGTAGTACTCATCATTTGATAGATTAAACTTGTCTTTTTGTTGGTCTTGGGACTTCTTTTCTCCCCCATCACCATCCTCTTTAGAGTTGTTCTTTCCAAGCAAAAGTTTAGATTTCTTAGTTTCCTAGAAGATGTCAAACAATATTTTATCATTGATGTCACATTCCATGGACTTGAGAGGTATTTTTATCAAGCCGTGTGCTGCCAAGTTACTACTAACATATTTTTCTTATAACTACTCTTTCTCAATGTTTACAAAATGAAAAAATGTTTCCTACATGTACTATTAACACAACAACAACAACAATAGTACTATTTTGTATTCCTTATTAAACACCTTTTTTGGAGTAAGCGTTAAAGCACTGTCCTTTGCTAGTGGCCCAGAGTCTTCAGGAATACTCAGAATTATGTTTTCATCATTTGGATCTAGCTGCATGATGGTAGGAGATGGTATTGATGACATGTTCTGGAACAAAAACATATACAGCTCTTGTAAGTAACAATGGAATTTGAAGTGAAGATTTCTACTAAAAAAATTAAATTGTGATTCATCTCAAGATATCAAATTGTTGTTGGTTTAAATGCTGTCATAATGAAAACATCCTGGGATAATTAATTGTTGGAAATCTTAGAGAAAAAAAAGTTTTATGAAAAGCAATATTCATGAAGTCTATCAACAACATTCAAGTATATTTGGAAAAATTTCCAGAAATTATGGAATTTTTCTTAAAAGATATTAGCTCGTTAACTACCCTTAAATTTGAGGTAAAACAAAAGTTTATGTATGTATATATGCATCACCAGGCTACCAGAAGGTATGAGTCATTTGCCCTTCTGTTGAACTTAAAATCTTATTGATGGGAGAAACTAAAATGTAAGCCTATCTATTATTCCCTTCTTATCAGTCAGATTTATTTTTGAATCAAATGTATAAAATAATATTATTGAAATATTTAATACCTCTGAGTCCCATATGATTTTATCCTCCCAGTGACCATAAACAAGATCAGTATTTTCCACTGGGAAAATTGAATACCATGTTGCAGATTCCTCCACTTTTTTTTCCTCTCCAGGCATTCCTGTTTTTGTTGTCTGATTCTGAAAATTCAGATTTGCTTTAATTGCAGATGTGGTGTTTTTCAGAAACGTCTCTATCCCTGGATGTCGCACACCTACAGTGTATGTAAGTAACCAAAAAAAAAAAGATAACTAATAGCTCACGCTTGATATATTAAAATTCTAAGATGACTCCAAGGCTTTAGGGTCAAAACCGCAAATTTTTCATGACTTTATTGTCTCACAATTCCCAGAGGAGACTTGACCAGAAAAGCCTTGGAGTTATGTTAGAATTTTAATATATTGAACATGGACAATATTATTAGAGCTGCAGCTGCATAATTTTTGGAATTATTATTATGCAATACTTCAAAATGAAAGCTTACTGCTTAAAGGTTTTCAACCCTTCATTGCACTTGACCTTGAATACCTTATTATAGGAAATTAACAATTCCTGAAATTAATGCGAATTTCAAAGATTCACGTTAATTTAAGTCCCGTTAGTTTTTGTTAACGTTAATTTCCGTGTCATAGATTAATATTGGAGCATTAACTTCCACAACCTTAATTTTCATTATTTTTGGCACGAATCCTCAATACCCCTTGACATTCTTCTTCTCAGTATTTTATCAGGGTGGATATCCAACAATGAAACTATAAAGAACCTTCAAAGGGACCGGATAAGTTCTACCATGCAATATAAGCAATAATTTTTTTTTCATGCTACCATGGTGCAATATATTCAACTTATCATACCCAGTTGTTGCAGAAGCTGTTCCTGTTGCAGGGCATAAGCATGCGCTGTGCGTGTAGTTGCAGTAGGTATCCATCCAGCCCTTGCTTGTGCTTGGAGGTTTGGCTTCACTCCATCAAGCGACCAAATAATGTCCTCCTCCCAGTTGACCTGTGATACCATTTCAAAGCAGTCTTCAGCAGGCAGGGAGACAGGGGATTTAGGACTTGGTGTGGCATCTTCTTCATCTTCTGGCTTCTACAAATGAAATTAAAAAGCAACTACTGTAAGTTTGTAAACTCTGCTTTTGAACCAGCTTCCAAGTTAAAAATCACGTATAGGTGATCTTTACCAAAGAAAATTACTTCTTCATGCAATAGACCGTGAACAAAGGCACCAATTTGATGTTTCGAAGTAACAAAAAAGAATACCAGGTAGCTTGATTTGTGACTTATATCATTGCGTGTACAGGGTGCAAAGAAAGTCAGTTTTAAAGCCTACCATTTGGGCAAGCTGTAGCTAGCATGTACTAGCCCACAAGTCATTTCAGCTAGCCCCAGAATCCTTTTTGATTAGCAGGATTGATTACAATCCTTCTGTAATTTGAATTTTCCCAAAAAACAGCACTTACCCATCTGGCAAGTTAAGAACAAAAATCACTAGCCCAATAGCAAAATCCACTAGCCCCGTGCTATTGGACACAACTTTCTTTGCACGCTGGTGTACTCAGTGGTGTTGGATGCAGGAAAGATCTAAAATAACTCCATTGAGAAACATTATCTCCATTCTCACCTCTTCGAGTTTAAATCCATAGTCTAAGTTTGTTCCATCTTCATTCACCCCAAGCATTTCATACCACAGTGCAGCTGGGCCATGCCTCCACTGACAGATTTCTTTACTGAGAACATCTGTAACACCACTACCATTCCAGTCACCATTGATGTCCCTTAGTTCATCAGTTGCTGGCTCCCATGGGGCCATCAGCTTGTCCTAGAAAAGTTTAAGTTTAAGTTTAAGTTTAATAATTCTTTTTACCAATGTACAAAATAAAAATATATATACATATATAAAAGTACAATAGGTAAAGGAAAGCAGTAGGGGGAAACTGAATTCCCATATAAAAACTGCCCTCCAAAACGAAAAGATAAAACAACTAAGAATAGAAAACTTATACATATCTATACATCATGTGATACTAAGAGAAAAAAAAACACACAAACAAACAAACAAAAAAAACAAAATTTAGTTGTTTTTTTTTGGTTTTTTTTTTTCCCTTTCCCCTTCCCCTTTTCTTTAATAAACTACTTAGATATTAAATAAAATACTAATACTTAGATATTAAATAAAAAAGAAAATCCAGATTCAGTAGGAAATAATAAAGATATGACTATTTACAAAGATAATTAAGTAATAGAGAATAATAGAAGCAGACATAACAGAGTTTGGTAAAGAGTTCCAGTCATTAACATAACGATTAAAAAATGAAAATTTAAAATAGTTTGTCCTTGCTGCTCTAGGCCTGATTTTAAAGTCATGGTTTCTTCTAGTTCTTGTCGGGCCAGTCAGATCCATGTATATGGTATAATCAATATCAGAATAGCCATAAATTATCTTGTAAAGTTGAACCAGGCAAAGGTATTTTCTTCTTAGCTCCAATGTTGACCAGTTTAGTTCAGTGAGCCTTTCAGTGTAAGAATTATGAGATCCACATATCAATCGAGTAGCACGACGCTGAATGGATTCAATACTGTGTATGTGTTTAACCAAATATGGATTCCACACTGGGCAGGCATATTCCAGAATAGGACGAACTAAAGCGATAAAAGCTGTTTTGATTGGCACAGGATCCTTAGACCCAAACGTTCTCCTTATTAGACCCAATACACGATTTGCCTTACCAACAATGTAATTGATATGAGCGTCCCACCTTAAAGAAGATTCAATCCAAATGCCCGAGTGCTTATGTTTATCAATAGCCGACAGATTATTCTCATTTAACACATACTGAAGGCACATGAATGTTATTTTATAATTCTATGAAAATTCCCTAACAGACTGGGGGCAATTCCAATGAGTAGTTGTTGGCGCCATTGTTAGGAGACCAGATTGAAGCTTGTGGGTTCAAGATCTACACAGGAAATCTATTCGCAGGTTCTCCATTCATGGGACCGTATATATTGCGAGAGGCTACAGGTGAGTGGCACACAAACGGAGTCACAAGAGATTCTTTCGAAGAGCTAGTCTCTAACGAGAATGGAAGACCTTATTTACAGGCAAAAATCCAGAGTATTCAGGTTCCTTTTTTCAGAAATCTTATGCTTGTTACAGTCATATGGAAATCCCTCTAACAATAACAATAAAAATAATAATAATTGCTATTATCATTCGAAGCAAATTTCTCTTTTTTTTCATTGGCCGAGAGCCCACCACATGACCTGCAAATAACTGCCTACAAATAATGGTTTGCTCATGCGCAATGCCGTCCAACTGTGTTTGGCTACAAATAATATTCTGCACATGTGTAAAGGAAACCATGCTTTTCTCCTTCTTGCGATCACTCTTACGTGAAAATGGCAGATCGCTTTACTTCCCAAGAATATTCTTTAAAAAAAACAAACTCGGTGATCGAATGATAAAACAATTATTGAACTTGGTTATCACAAAAATTAATATCGTGATTTGTCAGTGTCTCGAAGATCAATAAATGTGGTTAAATGTAATTTAAGCTAAGTTAAACGCGAAACAATGCTGGTCTGGGGTTTCCCTTGTCTCAGTCATGCGCAGTGGTGGGGGATCTGCTGGGGGTCGCGTGGTTTTACAGCTCGGGTTTTGAGGTCAACTCATTTGCGCGTGCACTTTTGCCTTTTCGACGGTGCTTGGCGACTTTGCTCCCCGCCCTTCCCTCCCCCTTTTCCGGTAAGTATGTGGTAAGTATCATGGTTCCACTGTCTTCTGTCAGTGTGACGGTGCCTGGTGGTTGCCGCTCACAGGGTTGTCATGGTTACCCTACGCGCTCGGCTCCGGTGCTCGAGGCCCCACCATCTTTCCAGGCACCTTCCCCAAGCTCATCTATTGTTGATGAGTTTAATTTATTATTTGCCTCAGCCTTCGGCTTTGGCAAATAATTATTGACCTGCTCACCACAGACAAATCACGATATTTTGTTCAACCTCGTCCAATAATTGTTCATTATTATGCTTTTCATAAAGATAAAAAGTCCTTAAAGATAAAGATATGACAACAACAATAACATTATTCACCTCATCATCCGACATACAGTCTTCTGGACGAGGACTGGGTGGCGTCTTAGGAGGTTCAATCACAGTATTTTCATCTTCCCCCTGTTTCTTTTTCTTTTTCTTTCTTTTCTTGGCATTCCGCCACTGCTGTGGCAAAGATGATGCTTTTGCGGGTCCAAAAAGACGTGAAAACCTCAATACCTGGCCAGGGCGGAACTCTGGAAACAGATCAGTAACTGTTTTGCCATCATGAGTTGTGAGCTTGCCTTCCTTGGTTAACAGCTCTGAAATTCAGTGAGAGAAATGAGTTGTTAATATAGCAAGAGAAAAAAGTAAAACTAATAATCATTGTGAAATTAGGTTTAAGCAATAAAACACAAGTTTAAATACATAATTACAATTGAAACCATGACTAATGACTGCCTCCACACAATCAATAAGAAATAAGATTTAGTGTTATTGAACTCTATGAACAATGTAATGACAAAAAACCACTTGATTGACCTCCTCATACACATATTCAAAAATGGTGGCAAATTTACTTGCCCTCTTTCCGTCTACTGCATCTGCGGAACTCAGATGAACTTTCACCTTAATATAAGGCCTTATTATAGTAACAATACAGATATACATGAATATATAAATAAATATTCTATAATACTTACAACTTTTTTTTGGAATTAGGTGTATAACACAGTGTTGTCACCAGACTGTGCCATTGCGGGATTCGAACACTTTTTAGAGAAGTGGCGCACTTAAAAAGTCCTTAAGGGCCACTGGGTGCAGAACTGTAGCAACTATTATTTGT
The DNA here is from genome assembly GCF_958299795.1 of Porites lutea. Lineage (NCBI taxonomy): Eukaryota > Metazoa > Cnidaria > Anthozoa > Scleractinia > Poritidae > Porites > Porites lutea. The sequence continues at coordinate 3,031,822 of NC_133209.1, forward strand.
TTTAAATAGCCCAGAAACTTCAAGGCCTGGGACCACTGGGCCACAAATCACAAATTTCTGGTGAGAACACTGATAACACTAAGGCCCCGTTCAGACGCCGAACTTTTCATGAGCCGAACCTAATTCGAATTAAGGCCAACCCAAATTATTTAGACCAGCTGAATTGATTCAGATGCCAATCTTAATTGCAGCTGAACTAAGTTCAAAAGGTGAACAATGCTCATTTCGGTCAAACTGCTTGCAAAATACGTTATAACCATTTATGCATTAGGTTCAGTACATGAAAAATTCTGGGTCTGAATCAAAGCCGTTCCAAAGTCGCTTCAAAAGCGAAATCCTGGCTGGGCTAGGCGAAAAGAAAAGCTGAGCCGTTCCAAATTTGAACAGGTGTTCCTGATTGATCCAGACGCCGAACTTTTCATGTACTTAATTCAATGTATTACGTTTGGCTCACGAAAAAATCAGGGTCTGAACTGGGCCTAAAGCAGATATTGGTGATCGAATATTCTACAGTAACTTTAATAAGGGATCACATTACACTGATACACTATCACAATGACCACCAACTATTATTTCAACAAAATTATTGCCTGATGACTGATAGTAAAGCACAGAACTCACCAGCACCAATTGTATTGGCCAAAGGGGTGTCCAGGCCTTTACCCGCATCAGCAGTAACTTCCGCACCCTCCCCTGCTGGGGAGACAGATGTTTGGGGAGCAGGTGGGGGCGGCATCGCCAATCTGTCTTGTTCTTCTTTGGATAATGTGGATGCTGCAGGAGCCACAGTGGGTAAGAGTATGCTACCATTTGCTAACATGGTATAACAAAAGCCAATGTTACAACACATACTTGGGTTGCATGGGCCAAGTTAGAGCATTAGTAACGGTAATAGGACTTAGTGCAAATTCAGGGAGTAATCGGGCGAGTAATTTATACACTGGGCCGATTTTAAATTACGAGCCCGATTACCGCTGAATCGTATGACATGAACTCCTGTTACCAATTAATTGTGTTAATAACAAAATGCAAGAATCTCAGTCTTGGAATATTATCTTGTTTTTGCTTTGGAATCTTTCCCTTACATTAACAAATTTTGATAATGTAAGAGAAAGATTCCAAAGCAAAAATAAGATCACCTACAACTTTGGATGAAACTAATGGAATGTGTGGAAGCCTAATCGAATTAGTATGTAACACTGTTTACACAGAACACTGGGGTTTAATTTAAAACAAGTATAAAGGCAAGAACTGGAAAACCTTGATCATTTTTGCCAGTTGCGTCATCACCGTCATAGTCATAATCATCATCTGAAAGATTAAGTTCAATGAAAAATAAAATATATTATGGTCAATTCCATTAAAGGTAACTCTAAATTCAGATATACTTTTAATGCAAGAATGGTATTAAATATAGCCTGAAAGAAAAACTATGCCCTATCACCTTAAGCTAGATGTTTAAAAAAGAAAAAAAAGAAAAGAAAATGAGGATTAATCAGCCTGTACTTCTCACCAGCAGAAGTGGTAACTTTTTTATGGGAGAATATAGTGGCAGCTGCATGTTTGTAGTACTTCTCCTCATCTTCCTCTGCTAACTCATTAATATCGCTGTAATCTGTAGCACTAGCATCCTTCTGAATCCAACCTTAGTAGGGTAAAAAATACAAAGTGAGTAACACCAGTGTAAAGGATTCATTTCATAGCAAAGAACACAACAGTGAATACAATATACATAAACTGTAATGCTGTACTGTTTTCTCTCAAAGAGTGATCGGTACTGAATTTCCCCTCGTTTATATCAGTGCTTGATAAAACAGAGCAGTCATGAGAATTAAGATGAATTTAACTGATACTTTAAAAATTTCTCCACACTACTTCTATAGCAAATGCAAAGCTGCAGCAACAAACAAGAATTGACAAAAAACATTATTTTAGGGATGAAAGGTTACGACCTGCTGGCATTTATAAGCCTGATAAAATCATGATCTGCTTCAATCAAAATTATTTGGCTTCATAACTTTTTAGAATAGGTTTTTATTCCGTTTTTCTGGGGGATATTTACAATTTCCTCATTCATCATGGTATTTATTCTAGGACCATCATTTAACTTAGAATACAACTCTATAGATTTTTTCTACCACTCTAAGGATCTTTTGCAAGTAAACTGTAACATACTGCTATTTGATTCACTGAAGGGCGTGAAGTCTTGACTCTGTGAGTTTCCTTCTTCTGCAATATCTTGGACAAGGCTTCCAAGCCCACTTAGAGAACTCAGCTGAGCAAGATGACGCCGGGATTCCTAAAAATAAAGCAACATCTAGTGTTAATTAAAGCTGAGTTCCCTTTAGTGTTGTTCACAAATATGATTCAGTAGCCTGCAATAATCGTCAGAAATGTAACTTTTGGGGAAAGTTGTGGAACTATGGGCAGGGCTGTCAATCCCTGACATTTACAAATATTGAGAGTTGACATGGAAGGGATGATAGATGACGTGATAATGCACGGCACATGATGTCATTTGTGCGAAAACACTCTTTGACTCCGATTGTCTCGAATATTTGCGGTGAGGCAAAACGTTCGAGAAAAACGTTATATTAAAATAGCATACCGGAGTTTGTGAGGAAACGTTCAATGTTAACATTAAAAATAATAGTTTAAACAATGCAAAATATTTGAAATTCCATTGTCGGAAAGTCGAGTCTACAAGAAATGGCAAACGTTCAGCAATTATCCAGAAGATTTCATACTCTAATCTGGAGACCGGGAGATATGGTCCAAAACCTGGTTCTCCCACATTATCTGGGAGAGTTGACAGCACTGTATGGGGTCCCAACAAATGGAGCAGTGGACCACTAAGGCCTGTTTCAAATGTTGTGCTACTGCCGTGCTGAACTCAATTTGACTTAAGCACGGCACTATGAAGCACATGCAACTGCCATGCCGAACTCAATTCATAAATAATAAATACATTAGAATAAATTTACAAAGTTCACTAAATTTCTTAATATTTTTAAGTTTTGTTTTCTGCAACATAGTTTTACTTTATTCGACTGAGTTAAATTCCACGTCTGAAACCAGGTCATCTTACAGTAGTGCTAGGGTCGTGCTGAAGTCGAGGCAACTTAGACCAGCAGTAGCACAATGTTTGAAACAGGTCTAAATCTGCTCAAATACTGTTCACGTGGAAACTGGCCACATGCACGTAATTTGTTGGCTGTTTGCTATGTATTTAATATGGAAGGGAAGTTGATCCACTGCAAGTTCTAGCCTTTAGCATCAACATGGTAACTTTTTTTTATTCTGCAGACAGAGTTCCTATTAACTTTCCTAGAAGAGGAAAATCGAAGGGAAATCTGCTAGCAAGGGTACTGTGAAGACTGAATAGCTTGTTGTTTACGGATTGTTTTTCTCGGCATTCTCGCTACAATGGAGAAAATTGATATTACTGCACATCTTTTTTGAGCTATAATCCATTCAGGAGTCTGGAGTGACACATTCATTACCTCGTCTAATATCTCTGTGTCTTCTAGTTCTCCTTTCTCGTTGATATTTCCAAATAAAAACCCTGTAAGATTCAGGGAGCTATCTTCGTCCTCGGAGTCCGCCATGTTGGCGGAAACGCGGGAAGAATTGTGGGAATGTCGAACTGTTCCAGTCTCTCTCGTGCAGGACGAAGAAATGACTAGGGGAACTAGGGGTACGTGCGGCTTTCGGACGGCTACAAAGACTGCAAAGACTGCTTTAGCTAGCCTGAGGTGAGGATAATAGCTAAGTACACGTGATTCTCAACCTAAACAAAGAAAACAGTTCAAGCTTTTAGGAAACTAATGAACCGGGTGGAACAAAACAGATCAAAGTGCCCTGAAAGCAAATCTAATTTGAGGATCACGTTGGATGTGTTTCATGGGGGGTGGCCTGCAAAGGCAGAGCGGTGTTCACTCTAGAGGAAGAAAAAAGGGCTGTGTATAAAAGTGGGACGGGGACAAGGGGACGGGGACATCAGGACGCGTGTGTGGGGACTTGGGACTTGGGGACATCAAGTATGGGATGCGGGGACGTGAGGGACGGGGACGCAGGGACGTAAAATACAGGGACGCAGTGGACGCGGGATGTGAATCATTATTGCAAAAGTTGGAGGTAAATGCAATATCAGTCACTTTAATTTCCTCGTGAATATGTTTTGGTGAAGGCAACCCACCCTGCCCTCCTTAGGGTTCCTCCATACCTGTTTACGAAGCAAAGACTCAGCGAAGACCCCCTGCACTGAAGAAAGTGAAATCGTTGTCCTGGTCTTCTTGCTGATGGAATATTGGACCCCAAAGCCGGGTAGGGTGGGTTGCGGTCGCCAAAAATTATGTAGATTGGTTGATTTCTACTGACGAGTTTTTGGCTATGCACATTAACGCAAATACATTTTAATCACGTAAATAAGATAGAGGCAAGATATAAATTGTTGAGGTTAAACTTGAAGTTGAGCGAGATTCTACTTTTACGCTTACGTGCTACCTTTCATAAATTGCCTCTATTTTAATTACAAACGTAAATTTTACGCACGTACACATGGAAAAATTACGTGACAGTTGAAATCAACCCTAACCCTAATCACGATAGTCAGTGCGTTTACTCCTATCATAAAGAAATATTTTGTGTAAACATCATAAGGTGTCCAACGTGGTTTTGGAAGATGGACCATAAATAACACATTTTCACAAAGAAAGAGATATCCCATTTACCTCCGACTTTTGCGATAAACATTCACATCCTGCGTCTCCTGCGTCCCTGTATTTCACGTCCCTGCCTCCCTGTCCCACCCGTACCCGCATCCCATACTTGATGTCCCCAAGTCCCTCGTCTCGCTGCTTTAAGTCCCAAGTCCCCACACACAAGTCCCGATGTCCCCATCCCCTTGTCCCCATCCCACTTTTATACACAGCCAGAAAAAAGTGATTCCTCACTCTCATCTCCAGAGCAATGTTCAATCCTGCCGATTGGCTAACAACAAGCAATCAGTATCTGCAGAGTTACAAAGTTCAGGATATACAAGAAAATGATAGAAAGACAAAACAACACATTTACAAATTTTAGTCTGTTTATTATTAAACACTTAAAGTATTGACCTATTGCTATGCATTGCTACCCACCCACCCCTCCCTGACCCTGGTACCTTGAACTGCATGACTCATGCCAAAACTCATGATTATCCCTCAAAAATTTTTCTCAAAATATCCCCTTACTTGCATATAAGCCTCAGGTCTTTCTGCAGGTACCAAAGAATCAAAGAATTCAAACAATAAAGCTCTTTCTCTTGAGGACTTTATTGTTTGGTTATATTGTTTCTTTTGTTGTACGTAATCTGTGCCTCAGTACCTACAGAAAGAACCATTGCCTCTGAGTCATGAAATATATCCAAATGGTAGCTAGTAGCCACTTAAAAATGGACTATTTTTTTGTCACTTATTGAATACCTGGAAGAGGCTTAAAAAGACCTCTGTGTTTGACACAAGTACAAAACCCACTTTCAAAATACTCTCCACCTTGGACATCTCAAATCTCCCTCTGTAAATGCTTAATTTAGTACACAAAATATTACTTTTATCAAGCTTTTAAGCAAATATTTTTTTACACATTTCAATAAGGTGTGAAAAAACTACAAGAGAAATGGTTTGGAAGTTTTAATTGTTCAGCTTTTATTGTGACTGGCAAGTCCACTATTAAATCCATCAGAATCAATTTTGACTTGCACATTAACTCAACAACAACAAAAATATAAACAACACTTTCAATGTGAAAATAACAAAAAAAATTATGGTAAAACCTATCCACATTATGTGGTTTTTATATTTTCTTAGTAACTATGAATAAATAAATATTCAAGATCTATGGACATCCTCAAAGAAAAACAATTATTTTAATAACACTACATTATAGCTGCTGACTCCGATCAATTAATGTACAAATCTCACATTCAAGTTTCAGAACAATAATATAAATCTCTCAAGTTATTGATTAGATAAAACTCTTGTGTTTTAATTTCCGACTACAGTACCAGTTGATTTGCCCATGTTTCAAATACAAAATCCCAAATGTTTGTGCCAAAAGTCAGTCTATTGGACTCCGTTAATAAATAACTTTCTCTTTAGATTTTCTCGCCTTTTTTCAAATGCAACATTTTCCACAGCTTTCACATGTTACGGGAACATTATTTCTTTAAACATCTTTGACAATGTTCAGAAACATTGAGAACAACAGCAAAAATCTTACAGCTTATGAAGAAAGTGGTTTTGTGCAGGCAAGAGCACTTTTTTATGCCTGTGTGGGACCTGGGGGGGGGGCTACTCCCTTACATAGGCTATATAGATATGTGCAGTGCCAAAGGGTATGGTTTGTAAGTCGTTTTGGTCTGAAATAGGGTATTGATATTATTTTGAACATTATGGTCTGAAATAGGGTATGGTTTGTGTACTCTATTCTGTATTTATAACAGTGCATTATGCAACCTGCTTTATGGTGTGGAATTTTAAGCTCAAACCTTTCTACAGTTTTGCATCCTACTTAATAAAAGCGTATAAACATTGCCTTTAACATTGGTCTGACCAAGGCAGGTCTGAAATAGGGTATTGATTTAATGGTCAGCTCTGAAATAGGGTAGGGAAAATCACAGATTTCGGTCTGAAATAGGGTAAGGGTTTCAGGAAGTGTGCCGCACACCCCCACCCAATTTTTCTGGAAGTACCCCCCATCCCTCCAGTATATGGGAACACTTGCAGTAGAGGATAGGGATAAAAATCCCCAATTTTTTTTTTTTTTAATGAAAAAGTTGGCAAGTACTATAAAGGGTGCTTAATTACCACGGGCAGGAAAAAACTGGTTAAAATGACCACTGAAACCACTGAATAACTGAAAGGGTTTTTTCCCTTCCAATTAAAACAGCCCAAAGAAATGTTGATTACCATATTTAATGAGTTTGATGTTTGTTTATATGTTTTTTCTTGTCATGCAGAATAATCCAGCAACATTTGTGTTACCAAATGAGACAAAAAGGACTTCGTCAAAATAAGTCACTCAGTATAATCCAACTGCCATTCCTGAAAAGTGAGTACTACATTTACTTCCCAGTGAAATTTGTCAATGTTGATGGTAACAGCACCTACAGGGACCAGTGGCAACCATTGAACCCTAACAACAACCTCATATAGTTTAAACATGCAAAAAAATTTCCATTACAAAGAACTTGCTGAAGTGTGCCTATAGAACTAGAGAAGAATCAAAACAAAAATAAAAATGAAGAAGAAACAAGAAAGATTTTTAGGAGCAACCCGATGTAAAGCAAAATAACCGTACTTCGCTTTTTTGAGCTACCGGTAATTACTAGTTTGATTTCTTCTGCCAATAGGATGGAAAATGATTCGTGTTATAAATTACCCCGCTAAATGGCCCACGCTATAATAGTCTTGGTACTATCGGCAGTGATTGATTATTAACAAGCTTAAAGCTTAAACTAGCTATTGAACAATTTTTTACGCGTTTCCAGATTCCAAGAGATGCACTACACCCTCATAAGTGAAAAACATAATCGCTGTGTTAGGAACTTGACGTAGTAAGTGAGTTCCTAACCCGCCATATAATCCCCTCCATCCCTCTTCTTTCAAAACAGTTTTCAGTGTTTGAAGAAACGATCTGTACTTGTGTTTCCCAAGAAATTCGCTGTCTTGTTGACGAAGCCGGGTGCGCGCGACTTCATGAGGATAGCAAAGACTTGCCGCAATAGATTTTGAAACTCCGGCGGCCAGCATGCACTCAAAAACATTGAAATCTTCCTTAGTCTTTCGCTGAAGTTTAATCAGTCTTGCTTTCACTTTCTCGTAGATCGTAAAGTGAACGACTGTTTCAGAAATCCCCACATATGACGCAGAAAGTCCTCGATAAAAAGCTCGTATCCCTTCGGTGCTATACGCATCCCGGACAATTTGGAAAGCGCTGACCCGTCTTGCTTCTCTGTGGTCCAACTGGAGTCGAGTCTTGACGAACCATAGGGGGTTAGTGATAGTGTGGTTTACAAAGGACGCAATTGCGGCTGAAATCATATGTACGGGCGAAGAGTCGGGGGTAAGCCTGCCAGATTTATTCAGAAAGTCCTTTGTTTTGGAATAGAAAGCAAAGTAAATCGCTCTTGATGGAGTGACGCCAACCAACGTGGGACCAAGACCTTTGTACAGCGATAGGAACCCTTCGTGTTTGACCATATATCTGCCATAGGAAATAATTCCTTTGAAGCGATTCGCAGCAATGTTTATCTTGGTATCGGCTACACTGGCTGTACTGAAATTCACAGACGGGCCAGTTGATGATAATTTCTTGGCCGTACGCATTTTGGCAGCAGTTCGTTGACAATGAAAGGCAGAGGATTGAAGTCGGGTCTGAATAACTTCCAGTGGACATGTTACAAACGCACCGAAAGAACCTCCTAAACCACCACCAACAAAATGAACCAAAGTAGAGTGTTGCCCCTTTGATCGACTCATCCTAAGTATAGCACTGAAATAAAACTGGCTTACAAGCCGGTAATTTTGTTAACGGAATAAATATCCCCTTGGCTTTTATCGGCTGATGAAATATATTTTTGTGTTAGAACGGATGACGTTGGACGACGCCTCCATTTTTACCAAATATGGAGCTGTTATGCAAATATATAAACACCTATTACATAACCGGAACATCCAGACCGCACAAAGAAAATTCCAACATGTTTATTCAAAACAATCCTGTCTTATTCCTCCTCCATTTGGATGCAAAAACCGCAGGGGAAGCCTGTTTTCTTGCCGGCCAAATATCGCTCCTAATATCTTGTTAATATCTTGACATTTTGTTTGTCTAGGACTCAAAGTTTATGCCAAGTCACGTGCCTTGTGTTGCACGCGAGCGGTAACTTGAACTACAGAAAACTCTTCCACGCTGAAATCATGTGAAAATTTCAAGGAAACTTATATACAAAACAGCACATCAAGTATGGTCAGAATTTGCAAGCCCAAGTACACTGCGAATAGGACTAACACAAAGGAGTAACGATCGCGTGACTACCCCTAATTGATAGGCGTTCTTTTTTGTACTGTGAAATTTTAGGAGCTTTCGGTCGGCATATGATTTCTCTATCAAACGGGTCTAACGATGACAGGAAAGGGGAGTAACTCCAGAATAATCCCCCACGTGTTGGAACGCTTAGAGGACCAAAAAAAACAACAACACAATGGGCCGTTTAGTTATGCAACGCGAGGCAATAGTGATGAAGTGGGTATCTGAAGTTTAGCACGTAAAGGATGTGAGCCGTCTGTTTCTGGTTTGTTGCAGCAGCCAGCGCAATTTGCTTTTTCCTCTGTCAGCTTGCTAGCTGTACTGACTGTAGACAATGAACTGTACAAATGTAAGGGCACTGTTCAGGTGTTTAAACACAGGTATCCCAAGCTCGAAATATCAGCATCGGCATTGTTGCGTAACATTCGAAATACAATGGAAATATGACTTGTAAGGGAAAAAACCCATCGTTTCTGTAACCTACGAAAATGAAAGGATTTCCATAAAAAAAGCTTATCTAACTTAAAATGTGTCTTATGTCTCTCCTGTGTAGTCCACGGGCCGATTTATGGCCGTTTGATGGGTTTTTAAGTAAACCTTATATAGAGAGAGAAAACCATTTACGAGGGGAGGAAGGAAGTACTCCCGTTAAGGACCATTCGGCCTGTACACAGCTGGGAGTCAGTTGTATCCTTTTGGGTTAAAAAAGGGTAGTGCCCTTTCCAGGTCTCCTAGGGATGAAAGGCTAAGTAAGGGCTTCCCCATTAGGCACAACGGCGGTGTTTCTAAAGTATAGAAGTAAAAGACATGAACGAACGTTTGCTTGATCACACGCGAGTCGATACTGACTGAACATCGCCCGAGGGCAGCCTTATCCCGAGGGTTTTCCCGTGTTCCTCAAAGCGGCAGAAGAGAATGTCGTACTATTATCAATAGACCTCAATAGACCCAACGCAAAAATTGCTGCTGTATTAATATTCTTTTGTTAAAATTAAAATTAGCCTGACTTGCCTCCCCTGAGATAATGTTTTCTTTTGAATTTTGTATTGAAGAACGAGGCTAGTCCGCAGGCTAATCTTATTTTAAACAAAAGAATATTAATCCAGCACAATTTTCTGAAATTTTGCATTGGGACTATTTAGGGCCTGTTTACATGGAGTGGGGGACCCCGGTCTAGTGGGGTTGGTTTCTTTTGTTTTCACGCTCTGGGGGACACAAAACAAAAGAAACCTACCCCACTGGACCGGGGTTCCCCACTCCATGTAAACAGGGTCTTAGATGGATATTTGTGACTTCCACAGTCCTCCAGACTACCAGCAGTGTTAGCAGTGGAAAATGTAATTATTCTTAATAACGATGCTAATATCTACGAGATGTAGTTTATTTCATTTAGTAAACGTAAAAAAAAAAAAAACTGGCTTCATCACTATCAATGACAATATTTTCCCTTAAACCATTGATTTTCAGTTCTATTTGTACTAAATTGTACCTACGTTTTGCTTGTTATTGTTCCGAGCATCTTAATTCAACTGATATTAATTTGTTAGCGTCGCTGATTTGATTGGTCAACAACCATGTGCTATGACCTATTAGGGTTGGTTCACAGTTTGTCTAATTGACCGAGATTACTTTGAGTTGGTCAAGCGTCGGTAAAAAAGCAGAAACTGTTTATAAGTGACATCAAAAATTAGTTTTGTGGACGCGAAAAACCGCGAAATCAGAAAAACAAAAAATTTGAGATGCAATTACGCTGTGTACGTGCTCGATGGAGCTACACATGGCCTTTGCTCTGAGGTTTCTGCACTTTCGCTAGGGTTATCGGTCGTTTCGATACAAGCTAATTCCTTCGAGGTGTAGATAGTTTCACGTAGTTAGCTTAAAGAACAACGAATATTCACCCAAAATATTTTTCTTGTTCAATTACAAACTTTACTTAAAGTGATCAAAATTTTTGCGCAATTTCACTGCTTGAGTTTGTATCGAAACGACCGGTTTCCTTCGTCAGTATTCTGACCAGCAATACAACTGTTAACGAGATAAATGAGTTAACTAACTGTTCTACGTTCGCCAGTGGGTCCGCCCATAAGCTACCTACTACAAGGCAATTACAAGGATTTGTTTCCCGAGGAATATCTTTTTTATCCTGCACATTTTATCGTATTAACATAGAAACAGAAAAATGTTTCAATCGAATAGTCACACCATAAGAATTCATCCATAGTAAATCAGTCTTTAAACCTTTCAGGTTATTAAACAGAGTTATGTAATCAGTCTCACTGGACGAGTACAGTGACAACCATGAAATCATTTCGCTATTAAGTCTTGCCGCTGCGCATCTGTTTCGCTACAGTGACAACATAAAAAGTGTGAATTCAGCTGAAACATCATCCTCTAGTTTCTCCTGTATATCCTCATTTTCCTGTGAATCGTAAAATGAGCTTTAGTTGAAGTATTATTTCAGACATCAGTTACAAAATCAAGTGATTGACCAAACTGTCAAATTGAGAAATGACTTTTTGGCAAATAGAAGAAACGAACGGTGAGCTGAAGCAATTTGGCTACAGATTCACTTCAACCTTCGAATCTTGAGGCACAGTCACTGCTATTGACTGACAGCGTCATTCAGTGGAATGATTGACAGCTTCATTCATTGCGGGATTGTTTGCTTTCCTGATCATCTTCCCTTTGTTCCTGAGATGCACCCGAAGCAGGACCCTCGTCTTTAACACCTGCATCTCCTTCGCCTCGCCCATCAGCACCTTCGCTGGTTACACAATCCTGCTCCTCCACCATCGCTGCTGATGAAGACTCTTCCTCTGTACTTTCTTGCACCACAGCATCAGCCTGTGCTTCACCTTCAGGCTCGGCCTCGGCATTTTGATTCCCATCTTGTAAGAAGTCATCAAGTATAATATCTTCAGGATTTGGAACTGCTTGAAGAAACTCTTCATCAGGACAAATTTTTTCAAACACTTGTTTTGCCTGTTAAGGGAGAATTAAAAAAAATCTGTCACGAAGTTGATGCAAATGAAATCACCAGGTAGCATTACCAGTAAAAATTAAAAAACAGATTTCCCGACCCTTTCACATACGAGATTGCGAGCAGTCTCTTATTGTTTTCTCTCGTCTTGTCCCGATCCCTTATTGTAACGTCACTGTTTGCAACCTCGCTGGCTGGGATAAGAACTGGACGGATTTAAAGAGAAAAGGCGGAAAGTACCTGTTGCAGTGCTTCTCCAAATCCTAACGTGTTTCCAGGCAGCAAGAGAGCATGGACATTTGACGGTAGGTCAGTAAAGCATGTGGGATCAGGAGTTGCTTGGTTAAAATATAACGACCATAATGCTGTTGGCTTGTCACTTGTCATAACACCTGTTGGGACACAGTGTTTAATAACAAAAATTTAATAGGTTATGTGAATCACAGCACTTACGTACATCAATGAATAGTATTACAAATTCAGTAGCCTGAGAAAAAAGCCGACATTTCGTGATGCCGCCATTGGTTCCCCTGTGAAACAACGTCTGAGGAACGAGTGTAGAAATTCCATACTGATGACGTGTCACTACCTAGATCTGGGTAGTGCTTCTGATTGGTTGAAGGAAATTTCCATTGTGGTATGACCAATCAGAAGCACTACCCATATCTGGGTAGTAATACGTCACGATTTGCTTGTGTTGTGAATGACATCAAGTTTCTATCATATTTTTTAGCATCATTTCCCACATCTGTAGCTAACAAATCCTATCATAATGTTGATCTCACCTTCAGAGGGAAAATAGAACAGTTTCTCTGCTGTTGCTTCCAAGTCATCCTTTGCTGAAGAAGACCCTTGGCAAACTAAATGGACAACATAAAGGCCCTTGGGACAAGCCATAGTGGTTGGGCCCAACTCTATAACTCTCACAGGTTCTCCTCCAGGTACTGAAGGTGGCACAGAGAGGACAGAGATAAACTCCTCTTCAGACGGTTTGAGAGAACTGCAAGTTATAAATACTGCTCGAGAAACAAACTGTTCACAATCCTTTCTGAAACGTTTTGGCACATAGGAATGTCCGAGTATAAGCTGTTTACATTTCAGTAGCTGATTGTTTGAGATTACTCCTGTGCATTCATTGTTTGCATTGTTGATTGTGATGCCTGATGCATCTCTTCTGAGGCAATATAATCCACCGAACACTGCACACATTCTACAAAACGCTTGCGGCATTTCTCCGGCACCATAGAGTGGCCAAATAAAAGGTGTGTTTCCATATCGTCCCAGCGACTGAAGAAAACCTTGTGTTGCTTTGAGACCTTGCAGAGTTGGCGTTTCTAGTTTGACCATTGCTATGGCATGGATTATAAAGTGCTGCAAGTTAGGGGTCAACCTACGAGACTGCAGAAATTCAGCATAGGGTCGGTCTTCATAACCCTCATACTGATCTTTTTGTTGTTCAAAGTCAAGGCAGAAAGTTAAGAATTTCATAAGCATTCTTTTCTCCACAATGGATATCACACTGCTGCTGAAGACGTCAGCTCTAGAGCATGGTACTTCCTCAACTTTTCCATCCATGTACGTCAATATCCTGGTGACAGATTTAAATTCTGCATAATGACTGATATTTGCTGAAATCAAAGCTTCCACGAGTGGCCCTCTGGAGAAGAGAACTTTAGGAGCTACGTCGATATTAAATCGTCTCCAATAGGGCTTTAAATCATCATAACTCATGTTTACACTAATGGGAGGCTTTGTTTCATGTCTTTCTCTTGGTGGTAGTACAAAAGGAATTTCTGGCAGGTCTCCTGAACCTACTTCAGTAGGTACTGCAACTTTATTTTCTACCTCTGGCACCTCATTGACACCACTCTCAGCACTTGCTACAGTCTCATTCACTGTTTCTGACTGGTCATATGATTTTCCTTCCTCTGAGCCCTCTAAGGCTCTTGATGATGCATTGCTCTCTTCAGCATTTGAGTCTGTTGGGGCTCTAGCATCTTGTGATGTTTCAATTTTGATAGCTGCATCTGATTTCCCAGTTTCACTGGATTCTTTATGTTCCTGAAGCTGAGAGGAAACAACTGTGGGCTTAAGAGCATCTGTACCTTTTACTTCCTGGTTTGTGACTTGTGGATCTACTGTATCTTGTTGTGGCAGTTTCTTACTGAAAAAATGAAAAAAATGAGAATACATCACACCAAAATAAATGCACTGTTTATCTGCCACTTTCTTACCTGTCTGAAAAAATAGACTTAGGGGGTGTTTACACGACACTGGGGCGACTTTCGCGCCAGAGCGAGTTCACTCCGGTTCCCTCTCATAGCTCTATATTTGTTTACATGATACCACCACAAAATGTCATGTTGGCAAGAGTCACCCCGGCGTGAGTTCACCCTGGTTCTTATACCGGGGTGAGAATTTCACTCCGGTACAAATTCTCGCAGCGGTATTATGTAAACGCGAAACAACCACCGTACCCGTTTCGGTGTGAAATCGGTCTGCCGGTAGACTGGAATGGGTAGCGCATGCGTAACGTTTGCGATTTTGAATCGCACGTGTATTTTAACAACATGAAGTGTACCTTCAAATAACGAGATATGAAATGACCCAGTCATCATGTAAACGCGATGCAAAATCAAAAAGTCATCCCGGTATGAAACTCACGCCGGTGCGAGTTTTCTCAGGTAAACACCCCCTTAAGACAGGGATAAGGATATGTCTCTATTCAGTGATTTCTTTTGTGTCCTTGGCTAAGTGTCAAGGACAGTAATAGAAACCTCTTTTTTACCCTTTCACTGGTTCACGGTAAAAAGTTAGGGTTAGGTTTAGGGTTGGCCCATGATCTCAAGTCAAATATTTCTACCTTTAGGTTACAAGCAAACAGAGCAGAGGGCAACTTGAAAGAAAATCTAAAAGTTTATTGGAAGTTACTTCTCCCCAACACCCCTTATTTAATAAATCAACACTAACCTAAAGAATGACTTGACCACTACATTACTAATTTCACTTGAGTGGCTGGGGATTGGAATTGAGTGCGTACCAGCCTCCAGCTTTGGTTCTTCATCGGGCTTTGCACCAGTCTCCTCTTGTTCATTTGCGGCTTCCTTGCAATCAACCTTATTTTAAAAATAAAAACAGGTGGTTGTCACAAGGTGAATCTCAAAGTTTAGAAACATGATTCAGGGAGGGTTGAACACTAAGAAATCACGGCTGCCTTTGCCTCTTATGTAGTCTTCTGTCCCTTAACAGTTGGTTCTGCTTTTTCTTGCCACACTTGCTTCTTTCTGAAACAGCAAGGTACTAGCTGGTGAACTAATCAAGGGAGAAGTTACTTGCTGGTAATAGTAGAGCCCAGTAACGTGAAGTTATCAGTGACTTCAAGCACTAAGCTATTGATGCTGATTGATGGAAGTGCACACATGTCCTGACCAATGATGGCGGTTTTCTTAATGCTGATACAATTGAACCTCCATGTGTGACCATCTTTGTAAGCAACCACCTCCCATAAGCGACCGCCTATGCAAAACACCAAAACTTTCCCAGTCAAAGCCTTACAGTAACAGTAACTGTTGGAACCTCTAGTAAACAACCACCTCCTGTACGCGACCACGACCACTTATTGTGCCTGAAAGTTTAATAATCTTCCATTGTTTTTAACCTATTGTAAGTGACCACTTGACGCATTGTCTGATCTCTATGTTCGCTGTGCCCACTATGCTACTTAGAATACATAAAGAACTTTAGTAACAACATGGAACTACACATGGTGTTACTTAGAAATATCTTCCATAAAGTAAGGATGTGCCCATGCCCTTCCTCCCCACATGGTTCGATTCCTTTAAACGAAAACCTCCCATCAGCGACTACTAACTCTTTGCATTTTGGGTGGTCGCTTATGGGAGGTTCAACTGTAATGAACCCAAACTCTCCATAGGCATGTGCAAACTGGTTGATCTGCTGCTCAATACCCTTCTCTCTATGCGCGGTCAGAGCTACATCATTGTCAAATAACATTTCCTTCATCAAGAGTGCATGGACCTTAGCCTTTGCCCTTAAGTACAATAATTCGCAAAGCCTACACCACAGATGAAACTAAACTCTGATCTTGACACTGCTTTGCACACATTACTAACCAAGGATTATATATATATATATACAGGGTGCAAAGAAAGTCAGTTTTGCAGCCTGCCATTCGGGCAAGTTGTAGCTAGCATGTACTAGCCCACAAGTCATTTAAACTAGCCCCAAAACCCTTTTTGATTAGCAGGATTGATTACAATCCTTCTGTAATTTGCCCTTTGGGCAAGTTAAGAACAAAAATCACTTGCCCAATAGCAAAATCCACTAGCCCCAGGCTATCCGACACAACTTTCTTTGCACGCTGATATATATGTGACACAGGCTACGGATGGAACAACTTCCCATCACTTCTGGTTTAGGTGGTCCACTTTTGAAACTGGCATTTAACTATCATTTTTCATGAAAACATTTGGGAATTTCGATATAGAAAAGAATACCATTTACCAGCTAGACCAGGGGTATAAACACCTTAAAATAGGAAATAACGAAAGCAAGAATAGCCAGGGTTGGAATTTTAATTATTTGAGAGAGATCCCCATTCGATTCACCGGTTGCATTATAATTACCCACCTGATTTAGCTCGATCCATTTCAGCAAACTTTCAAACGTGAATGTTACCCATTGATCAGAGTAATAATCATTCCTATAACAAGAATCTTGGAAGATCAGTATAAGCTTAAATGTGCAAATGTACGGAACTAGCGATTAAACATTAACGAATTTACGTATTAACTGACCTGTCTAAATGGAGAACTTTCATACCAATTCTTGATAATGCAGCTGCCACAACAGATTCAGGGAAACCTTTCATCGGGAAAGAATGCAAAAGCGCTTTAAAGACAGCTACGATAAGACTGTGACACATGAAAGGAGCATTGATTTACATCCATGCATTTTGTACCAATATTATTTTAATATTTCACCGATTTTCTCTTTACATTTTATTCCAGCATCTGCCAGTAAGATCTCGGGAATAAAAAGTTAACATCAAACTCTCTCATATCATCTACAGCGTTAAATTAAATACTGTGTACCTGTTCCCAAAACGATAACGTCGAAATCTTCAGGCAGCTCGTCCGCCATTTTGACACTTCCGTGCCATACACAACAGAAGATCTGATTGGTTGGTGGGTCTAATCCAATCAAATTGTCTCTTAGATGATGTCATTTAGCGGAGGTCCCAGTGTGCAATTGATCGGATGAGTGAAAACTACATGTATTTTAACAGCTGGGGAGACAAAAAAACTGTCTTTGAAAATGGTCAAACTCGTAATATTTGACCTCGGGGGTGTCATTGTTACAAGTCCTCTCTTTGCTTTTCAGAAGTATTCATGGGAGAAAGGAATTCCAAGGTGAGCAATGTATAACCTTGAACAAGCTTATTTTTTAGCCTTTTAAAAATATTTTAAGCTTCTGATTGCAAACCCATCAATAAAAGGAAATGTTCGCAGCACAGACTGGCTTTTTCCCTATAAGAGATAAGTGCTGTATGTAGTTCAGGGCCTTCGATAGTCTCAACATTTTCTATGCATTCCTTACCCCAGCTCTGTACTGATCTTACCCCACCCCACACGCCACCAGCCCACTCCTTACCCACCCTTCCCAGGTTGATCAGCATCTCGTCCATAAAGAAATGAACTGATTGCTAGCATACCATTCGTGTGCCATCAGGATTAGCTCAGCTGCTAAGAGCACTTGATGCAGTCAATGCAGAGCTAATCTTGTACCCAGCATAAGTCAGAGTGAGAATCTGTGTACAAGATTACTGCAGAGTAGGTTGTTGCGGGTTCAATCCCAAGGACCAGACTAACATTTAAGGGTGTTAAATTAACTGAGAAACAAAGGTACTGCCTTTGCCTTGCAAACAGCTAGAACTTCATGTGGCTTGGATGACCACCTAAAGTGTCAGTTCTTAATCCTTTGACACTCAAATAAATCGCATTTTTTTGTTTATTTGTTTGTTTTTTTTTCAGTGAATTTGTTGTTAAAAGTTTTATAAACAATGCCAAAAGGCTTGACACTGGTCAGGTGTCTCTTTCTCAGGTGAGTTGATATAAATAATGTGATTTAGCAAAGACAACGCAAGGTCAAATAAGGAACTCATGGCCCAGGGGGGGAAATCAAGATGTCAAGTGATAGCGAATGGGGGCAAAAAATCAAAACCCAAAAAAGTCCCTATGGCCTCCAGCAAAACCCAAGAAAATCCCTGGACAAAAAAAAGTAATTTAAACCAGAAAAAAAATTGAACTACATTATATATATAGAAATTATTGATTGTTTGTGTTTGTTTCTTTATACTTGACTAATGTCAAGGGATGCATCCTGGAAAATCAAAGTAGATGTTTATTTGTATATGAACTGCATCTCAGTTTGAGA
Organism: Porites lutea; assembly: GCF_958299795.1. Taxonomy (NCBI): domain Eukaryota; kingdom Metazoa; phylum Cnidaria; class Anthozoa; order Scleractinia; family Poritidae; genus Porites; species Porites lutea. The sequence goes on from NC_133209.1 coordinate 3,050,327, forward strand.
AGTATGTCAATGGCATTTGATGATCTTTTAATAATTTTGCATCTCTTTTCTTAAAAGTTTTGCTCTGAAATGGATGCAATTTACAAAGAGCATGCATCCAAACAAGGACTAGATCTCTGCAACGAGTTTAAATTTCAAGAAATCATGGATGAATACCTCTCCACAGCAAAAGTCGTACCAGAGATGCTGAATGCTTCAAATGCCCTGAGAAAGCATGGTAAACCACCACTTTTACTAGAGATATTAGCTTATTGAAGTCGTATTTTTAAGTACCATTAACTGCCGCTTGTAAGCCCTAAGCCCCCCCTCCCTTCTTTATAAGTGCCTGATTAAAAGCCAGTTTAAGAAAAACATATTTTGCTCAGCACTGCCATAGCTTGTTTGAACGGCTTTTTTTCATCCAATTTTAAGCCCAGTTGGATATAAGCCCCTATGTTTATAAGCCTCCAAAAACCCCTTACGGGGCGCTTATAAGTGGCAGTTTACAGTATTACCAGTTGACATTGGTATAAATTACCAATGGAGTTAAAATCTGGTGGTCTGTTATTTTTAAAATATATCTATGTGGAATGATAACATGTATTTTCCAGGTATCAAGACCTGCATATTGACAAACAACTGGGCCAATGATACTGGAAAAAAGTTTAAATCACTTCCGTTTCCTCACTTACTTCACTATTTTGATGAAGAGTTTGAGTCTTGCAAACTTGGCCTCTGTAAACCAGATCCTAACATTTACAAGCTTGTCTGCTCAAGGATGAATGTCAAGCCTTCAGAGGTAAGTATATATATTTTATATTTTAAAATACCTTTCCAGAACAACCTATCTAATTAGAACGCTGTCTTTACTACACAATCTTCTCTATATCTCTTACGTCCTATTTCCCTTAGGTTTATATCGTAGATGTATTTTTTCACTTAATTAATATCACCAAACTCAGGTTCGCTTAAGGATGATTTTCCAAAGCATTGTAGTTGGATTTGATATATTAATCTACTTCTCCTTGTGCCTTTGGTAGTCTAGTTTTCTAAAATCTTATATGATAAAGTTATATACCCAGGATAGGAAACTCTGCTTACAATGTAGTCAGCCTCTCATGGTCTGCAATTAACTTTTTAATATGGGTACCAACTGGCGATCAAGTAGAAATTTTTGGTCACCAGACAGTAAATTGTGGTCGCCACAAATTTTCACTCCCTTTCATTAGAATAACAATTTAACACGAATAAAAAAAGCATAGTATGGAAATTTTTATGCTCAAATATTCCATCCTGTTGTCGCCATTGTCGCTGTTATCACTGTTGTCGCTGTTGTCACTGGTGTCGCCGTTGTCACTGTTGCCGCTGTTGTCACTGTTGTCAACGTTGTCACTGTTCTCACTCTTGTCACTGTTGTCACTGTTGTCACCGTTGTCACCGTTATCACCGTTATCACTGTTGTCAACGTTGTCACTGTTGCCGCTGTTGTCACTGTTGTCACCGTTGTCAACGTTGTCACTGTTCTCACTCTTGTCACTGTTGTCACTGTTGTCACCGTTGTCACCGTTGTCACCGTTGTCACTGTAGTCACCGTTGTCACCGTTGTCAATGTTGTCACTGTTGTCACTGTTGTCACCTTTGTCACTGTTGTCACCATTGTCACCGTTGTCACCGTTGTCACTGTTGTCAACGTTGTCACCGTTGTCACTGTAGTCACCGTTATCACTGTTGTCACCGTTGTCACTGTTGTCACCATTGTCACCGTTGTCACCGTTGTCACTGTTGTCAACGTTGTCACCGTTGTCACTGTAGTCACCGTTATCACTGTTGTCACCATTGTCAACGTTGTCAACGTTGTCCCTCTTGTCACCGATGTCACTGTTGTCACTGTTGTCACTGTTGTCACCGTTGTCACTGTTGTCACTATTGTCACCATTGTCACTGTTGTCACCGTTCTCACTGTTGTCACTGTTGTCACCGTTGTCATTGTTGTCACCGTTGTCACTGTTGTCAACATTGTCACCATTTTCACTGCTGTCACCATTGTCACCGTTGTCACTGTTGTCACCAATGTCACTGTTCTCACTGTTCTCACCGTTGTCACTCTTGTCACTGTTGCCACCGTTGTCACTGTCGTCAACGTTGTCACTATTGTCACTGTTGTCACCATTGCCAGTGTTTTCACTGTTGTCACCCTTGTCACTGTTGTCACCTTTGTCGCCGTTCTCACTGTTGTCACTCTTGTCACCGTTGTCACTGTTGTCACTGTTGTCAATGTTGTCACGGTCGTCACCGTTGTCACTGTTGTCATGGTTCTCACCATTGTCACTCTTGTCACTCTTGTCACCTTTGTCACTGTTGTCACCGTTGTCACTGTTGTCACTGTTGTCACCGTTGACACCGTTGTCACCGTTGTCACTGTTGTCACCATTGTCACTGTTGTCACCGTTGTCACTGTTGTCACCCTTCTCACCGTTGTCATCGTTGTCATGGTTTTCACTGTTCTCACCATTGTCACCGTTGTTACTGTTGTCACTGTTGTCACCGTTGTCACTGTTGTCACTGTTGTCACCGTTCTCACTGTTGTCACTGTTGTCACCGTTGACACCGTTCTCACCGTTCTCACCGTTGTCACCATTGTCACTGTTGTCACCATTGATACTATTGTCACTGTTGTCACTGTTGTCACCCTTCTCACCCTTGTCACTGTTGTCACCCTTGTCACCGTTGTCACTGTTGTCACTGTTGTCACCGTTGTCACTGTTGTCACTGTTGTCACCGTTGTCACGGTTGTCACTGTTGTCACTGTTGTCACTGTTGTCACCATTGTAAATGATTTCACTCTTGTCACTCTTGTCACCGTTATCACTGTTGTCACCGTTGTCACTGTTCTCACTGTTGTCACTGTTGTCACCGTTGTCACAGTTGTCAGCATTGTCACTGTTGTCAGCGTTGTCACCATTGTCACTGTTGTCACCCTTGTCACTGTTCTCACCCTTGTCACTGTTGTCACCGTTGTCGCCGTTGTCACTGTTGTCACTGTTGTCACCGTTGTCACTGTTGTCACTGTTGTCACTGTTGTCACGGTTGTCACTATTGTCACCGTTGTCACCATTGTCACCATTGTCACCGTTGTCACTGTTGTCACCGTTGTCACTGTTGTCGCTGTCGTCACTGTTGTCACCGTTGTCACTGTTGTCACCGTTGTCACCATTGTCACTCTTGTCACTCTTGTCACCAATGTCACTGTTGCAACCGTTGTCACTGTTGTCACTGTTGTCACCGTTGACACCGTTGTCACAGTTGTCACTGTTGTCACCGTTGTCACTGTTTTCACTGTGTCACCGTTGTCACTGTTGTCACCCTTGTCACCATTGTTACCGTTGTCACTGTTTTCAACGTTGTCACCGTTGTCACTGTGTCACCGTTTTCACCGTTGTCACTAATGTCACTGTTGTCACCATTGTCACCAATGTCACTGTTGTCACCGTTCTCACTGTTGTCACTGTTGTCACCGTTGACACCGTTCTCACCGTTCTCACCGTTGTCACCATTGTCACTGTTGTCACCATTGATACTATTGTCACTGTTGTCACTGTTGTCACCCGTCTCACCCTTGTCACTGTTGTCACCCTTGTCACCGTTGTCACTGTTGTCACCGTTGTCACTGTTGTCACTGTTGTCACCGTTGTCACGGTTGTCACTGTTGTCACTGTTGTCACCATTGTAAATGATTTCACTCTTGTCACTCTTGTCACCGTTATCACTGTTGTCACCGTTGTCACTGTTCTCACTGTTGTCACTGTTGTCACCGTTGTCACAGTTGTCAGCGTTGTCACTGTTGTCAGCGTTGTCACCGTTGTCACTGTTTTCACCCTTGTCACTGTTCTCACCCTTGTCACTGTTGTCACCGTTGTCGCCGTTGTCACTGTTGTCACTGTTGTCACCATTGTCACTGTTGTCACTGTTGTCACTGTTGTCACTGTTGTCACGGTTGTCACTATTGTCACCGTTGTCACCATTGTCACCATTGTCACCGTTGTCACTGTTGTCACCGTTGTCACTGTTGTCGCTGTCGTCACTGTTGTCACTGTTGTCACTGTTGTCACCGTTGTCACTATTGTCACTGTTGTCACTCTTGTCACCAATGTCACTGTTGCAACCGTTGTCACAGTTGTCAGCGTTGTCACTGTTGTCAGCGTTTTCACCGTTGTCACTGTTGTCACCCTTGTCACTGTTATCACCGTTGTCGCCGTTGTCACTGTTGTCACTGTTGTCACCGTTGTCACTGTTGTCACTGTTGTCACTGTTGTCACGGTTGTCACCGTTGTCACCGTTGTCACCATTGTCACCATTGTCACCGTTGTCACTGTTGTCACCGTTGTCACTGTTGTCGCTGTCGTCACTGTTGTCACCGTTGTCATCGTTAACACCGTTGTCACAGTTGTCACTGTTGTCACCGTTGTCACTGTTTTCACTTTGTCACCGTTGTCACTGTTGTCACCCTTGTCATTATTGTTACCGTTGTCACTGTTGTCACCGTTGTCACTGTTTTCAACGTTATCACCGTTGTCACTGTGTCACCGTTTTCACCGTTGTCACTAATGTCACTGTTGTCACCGTTGTCACCAGTGTCACTGTTGTCACTGTTGTCACGGTTGTCACCGTTGTCACCCTTGACAGTTGTCACTGTTGTCACCGTTGTCACCATTCTCACTGTTGTCAGTCTTGTCTGTCACCGTTGTCACCGTTGTCACTGTTGTCACGGTCGTCACCTTTGTCACTGTTGTCACCATAGTAAATGAATTCACTCTTGTCACTGTTGTCACCGTTGTCACTGTTGTCACCGTTGTCACTGTTCTCACTGTTGTCACTGTTGTCAGCGTTGTCACAGTTGTCAGCGTTGTCACTGTTGTCAGTGTTGTCACCGTTGTCACTGTTGTCACCCTTGTCACTGTTGTCACCCTTGTCACTGTTATCACCGTTGTCGCCGTTGTCACTGTTGTCACTGTTGTCACGGTTGTCACTGTTGTCACCGTTGTCACCATTGTCACCATTGTCACCGTCGTCACTGTTGTCACCGTTGTCACTGTTGTCGCTGTCGTCGCTGTTGTCACCGTTGTCACTGTTGTCACCGTTGTCACCATTGTCACTGTTGTCACTCTTGTCACCAATGTGACTGTTGCAACCGTTGTCACTGTTGTCACTGTTGTCAGCGTTTTCACCGTTGTCACAGTTGTCACTGTTGTCACCATTGTCACTGTTTTCACTGTGTCACCGTTGTCACTGTTGTCACCCTTGTCACCATTGTTACCGTTGTCACTGTTGTCACCGTTGTCACTGTTTTCAACGTTGTCACCGTTGTCACTGTGTCACCGTTTTAACCGTTGTCACTAATGTCACTGTTGTCACCGTTGTCACCAATGTCACTGTTGTCACGGTTGTCACGGTTGTCACCGTTGTCACCCTTGACAGTTGTCACTTTTGTCACCGTTGTCACCATTCTCACTGTTGTCAGTCTTGTCTGTCACCGTTGTCACCGTTGTCACTGTTGTCATGGTCGTCACCGTTGTCACTGTTGTTACTGTTTTCAGCGTTGTCACTGTTGTCACCGTTGTCACCGTTTTCACCGTTGTCACTGTTGTCACTGTTGTCACTGTTGTCACCGTTGTCACCGTTGTCACCGTTGTCACCGTTGTCATTGTTGTCACCGTTTTCATTGTTGTCACCAGTGTCACTTTTCTTATCGTTGTCACCGTTCTCACTGTTGTCACTGTTGTCACCGTTGTCACTGTTGTCACTGTTGTTACCTTTGTCACCCTTGTCACTGTTGTCACCCTTGTCACCGTTGTCACTGTTGTCACAGTTGTCACCATTGTTACTGTTGTCAATGTTATCACAGTTGTCATTGTTACTACCGTTGTCACCGTTGTCAGTGTTGTTACCGTTGTCACTGTTGTCAATGTTATCACAGTTGTCATTGTTGTTACCGTTGTCACCGTTGTCATTAGTGAGCTTAAGATCCGACGACGGCGAGATTCTACGACGGCAGACTTGGTCGAGGGGGCTTGGGGTGAGGTCGCCGTCGCAATGGCGCGAGAAATAGCATTAGGAAAGCTCGCGCGAAGGCGGGTTGTTGTAGCGCCTTTTTCTGTTGAAGTTTAGAAATAAATACAAGAGCGATGGCTACTTTTAGAAAGGTTCGTGAATGGTTACTGACAAGTTTCGATGATGATGACATTTCAGAAGATGAATTTTTACTGTTGTATGATGTCAACAGATCTAAAAATCCCGATTTTCCCTACCAGAATTACAAACATTTTGACCTCGAGAGGCTTGACGAAAGTGAATTCTTAGCAGAATTTCGTTTCAGAAAAAGTGACATGCCTGTTCTCAAAGAGGCAGTGGGGTTGCCTGACTCGTATACATGCGAACAGGGGACCTTGGAAACCGGTTAAATCGATTCACCGTTAAATCAGTTCAGATCTTTCTAAAGCAAATCAAAGCGGTCTCAGTCATGTTTGTGTACATGTGTACATGTGCAATATGCCGCCTAATTCAAGCATAAACTAATCGTGATGTTGTATTTTGAGCAGTTTCGAGAAGCGAGCGTTTCGTGTCTCAACGACGATGCATTTTTTTTGCCTTACTGAAAGCTCTTGACTAAAATTACATTGTAAGAGAAGCCGAGTAAAAAAAAAACGCTATTTCGAGAAAAGATGAGTGGCATAATCCATTGGAACTCAATTTAATGCCGAAACAAGTCTACCCTATTATAATTGTTAATAAAGACATCAATAAACACAAGAAAAAACTTGTAAAACTGACTGGGTTGCTTTCTTTGTCGAGTTGACCGAGTCCATGGCGATTAACGAGTCATACTGTTTAGAGAAGGCAAACAAATTTAATTTAAATACCGTGTTCAAATCGTTTAAGTCGCTTAGAAATTCGACAAAAATGGTCTACTGAGAATGAACTGTTAACAGTGCTAAAGAATTTCGCTCAAAATGTGTTTAAATGGCATTATTTTGATCAAGTTTACTCACGTTTTACACGCGACGGCTAAATGGCCTTCTTCACGTCACAGACAAGGCCGCTACGGCGGGAAACTTCGCAACGACGGCAGCCGGAAGTCTTTCTAGCAGTAATTTCACTTCCGCTCGCCGTCACAGACGTCTGCCGTCGTCGGATCTTAAGCAGGCTATTGTTGTCGCTGTTGTCACAGTTGTCACGGTTGTCACTGTTGTCACTGTTGTCACCGTTGTAAATGTTGTAACTTTTGTCACCCTTGTCACCGTTGTCACTGTTGTCACCGTTGTCACTGTTTTCACCGTTGCCACTGTTGTCACTGTTGTCACCGTTGTCACTGTTGTCAACGTTGTCACCGTTGTCAATGTTGTCGCCCTTGTCACTGTTGTCACCCTTGTCACCGTTGTCATGGTTTTCACCGTTGTCACTGTTTTAACTCTTGTCACCGTTGTCACTGTTGTCACCGTTGTCACTGTTGTCACTGTTGTCACCGTTGTCACTGTTGTCACCCTTTTCACCATTGTCACTGTTGTCGCTCTTGTCACCATTGTCACTCTTTTCACCGTTGTCACTATTGTGACTGTTGTCACCGTTGTCACTATTGTCACGGTTGTCACTATTGTCACCATTGTCACTGTTGTCACTTTGTCACCGTTGTCACTGTTGTCACTGTTGTCACCGTTGTCACTGTTGTCACCGTTGGCACTGTTGTCACGGTTGTCATTGTTGTCACCGTTGTCACTGTTGTCACTGTGTCACTGTGTCACTGTGTTCACCGTTGTCACCGTTGTCACTGTTTTCACCCTTTTAACCGTTGTCACTGTTGTCACTGTGGTCACCGTTGTCACTGTTTTCACCGTTGTCACCAATGTAACTGTTGTCACTGTTCTCAGCGTTGTCACGGTTGTCACCGTTGTCAAGGTTGTCACCGTTTTCGCCATTTTCACTGTTGTCACAGTTGTCACTGTTGTCACTGTTGTCACAGTTGTCACTGTTGTCACCGTTGTCACCGTTTGTTACTGTTGTCATCGTTGTTACCATTGTCACTCTTGTCACTCTTGTCACCGCTGTCACCGTTGTCACCGTTGTCACGGTTGTCACCGTTGTCACTGTTGTCAATGTCACTGTTGTCACCGTTGTCACTGGTGACACCGTTGTCACTGGTGACACCGTTGTCACTGTTGTCACCCTTGTCACCTTTGTCCCTGTTGTCACTCTTGTCTCTCTTGTCACCTTTGTCACTGTTGTGAACGTTGTCAGCGTTGTCACCGTTGTCACCTATGTCACTTTTGTCACCGTTGTCACTGTTGTCACTGTACTCACCGTTGTCACTGTTGTCAACGTTGTTAGCATTGTCACCATTGTCACTGTTGTCACTGTTGTTACTGTTGTCACTGTTGTCACCGTTGTCAATGTTCCACTGTTGTCACTTTTGTCACCGTTGTCACTGTTGTCACCGTTGTCACTTTTCTCACTGTTGTGACCGTTGTCAGCGTTGTCAGTATGGACATTTTTATGCTCAAATATTCCACTACTTCTGATCCTGTCGTCGCCATTGTCGCTGTTATCACTGTTGTCACCGTTGTCACTGTTGTCACCGTTCTCACTGTTGTCACTGTTGTCACCGTTGTCACCATTGTCACTGTTGTCGCTCTTGTCACCATTGTCACTCTTTTCACCATTGTCACTGTTTTGACTGTGCTCACCGTTGTCACTATTGTCACGTTTGTCACTATTGTCACCGTTGTCACTATTGTCACTGTGTCACCGTTATCACTGTTGTCACAGTTGTCACTGTTGTCACTGTTGTCACCGTTTTCACTGTTGTCACTGTTGTCACCGTTGTCACCGTTGTCACTGTTGTCACCGTTGTCACTGTTGTCAACGTTGTCACTGTTGTCACTGTTGTCACCGTTTTCACTGTTGTCACTGTTGTCACCATTCTCACTGTTGTCACTGTTGTCAGTGTTGTCACCGTTGTCACTGTTGTCACCGTTGTCACCGTTGTCACCGTTGTCACTGTTGTCAACGTTGTCACCGTTGTCACTGTTGTCACCGTTGTCACTGTTGTCACTCTTATTATTGTGTCTTATTGTGACTCTTGTCACCCTTGTCACCGTTGTAACCGTTGTTACCATTGTCACAGTTGTCACTGTTGTCACCGTTGTCACTGTTGTCACCGTTGTCACTGTTGTCAACGTTGTCACCGTTGTCACTGTTGTCAACGTTGTCACTGTTGTCACTGGTGTCACTCTTATTACTGTTGTCACTGTTTTCACTGTTGTCACCGTTGTCACTGTTGTTAACGTTTTCACTGTTGTTGCCGTTGTCACCGTTGTCACCGTTGTCACTGGTGTCATCGTTGTCACTGTTGTGACCGTTGTGACCGTTGTCACTGTTGTCACTGTTGTCACCATTGTGACTGTTGTCACCGTTGTCACTGTTGTCACTGTTGCACCGTTGTCACTGTTGTCACTGTTGTCACCATTGTAACTGTTGTCAACGTTGTCACCGTTGTCACGGTTGTCAACGTTGTCACTCTTGTCACCGTTGTAACCGTTGTCACTGTTGTCACCGTTGTTACTGTTGTGACTCTTTTCACCGTTGTCACCGTAGTCACCATTGTTACTGTTGTCACTGTTGTCAACATTGTTACCGTTGTCACTGTTGTCACCGTTGTCACCGTTGTCACTCTTGTCACCGTTGTCACCTTTTTCACTGTTGTCACCGTTGTCACTGTTGTCACTGTTGTCACCATTGTCATTGTTGTGAACGTTTTCACTGTTGTCACGGTTGTCACTGTTGTCACCGTTGTCACTGTTGTCACTGTTGTCACCGTTGTCACCGTTGTCACAACGTTGAAAACAGTGACAACGGTGACAACAGTGACAATGGTGACTACAGTGACAACAGTGAGAACGGTGAGAACGGTGACAACAGTGACAACGGTGACAATGGTGACAACAGTGAAAATGGTGACAACGTTGACAACAGTGACAACGGTGACAACAGTGACAACGGTGACAACAGTGACAACAGTGAGAACGGTTAGAACGGTGACAACAGTGACGACGGTGACAATGTTGACAACAGTGACAACGGTGACAACAGTGACAACAGTGACAACGGTGACAATGGTGACAAGAGTCACAACAGTGACAACGGTGACAACGGTGGCAACGGTGGCAACAGTGACAATAGTGACAACGGTGACAAGAGTTACAACAGTGACAACGGTGACAACAGTGACAACGGTGACAACGGTGACAACAGTGACAACGTTGACAACAGTGAAAACGTTGAGAACGGTGACAACAGTGACAACAGTGACAACGGTCACAATGGTGACAAGAGTCACAACAGTGACAACGGTGACAACGGTGGCAACGGTGGCAACAGTGACAATAGTGACAACGGTGACAAGAGTTACAACAGTGACAACGGTGACAACAGTGACAACGGTGACAACGGTGACAACAGTGAGAACGTTGACAACAGTGAAAACGTTGAGAACGGTGACAACAGTGACAACGGTCACAATGGTTACAACAGTGACAATAGTGACAACAGTGAGAACGATGAGAACGGTGACAACAGTGACAACGGTGACAATGTTGACAACAGTGACAACGGTGACAACAGTGACAACAGTGAGAACGGTGACAACAGTAACAACATTGACAACTGTGACAACAGTGACAATGGTGACAACTGTGACAACAGTGAGAACGGTGACAACAGTGACGACAGTGACAATGTTGACAACAGTGACAACGGTGACAACAGTGACAACGGTGACAATGGTGACCAGAGTCACAACAGTGACAACGGTGACAACGGTGGCAACGGTGACAATAGTGACAACGGTGACAAGAGTCACAACAGTGACAACGGTGACAAGAGTAACAACAGTGACAACGGTGACAACAGTGACAACGGTGACAACAGTGACAACGTTGAGAACGGTGACAACAGTGACAACGGTGACAATGGTTACAACAGTGACAATAGTGACAACGGTGAGAACGGTGACAACGGTGGCAACGGTGACAACAGTGACAACGTGACAACGGTGACAATGGTGACAACGGTGACAACGGTGAAAACGGTGACAACAGTGACAACAGTGAAAACTGTAACAACGCTGACAACAGTGACAACGGTTTTGTCACCGTTTTTGCTGTTGTCACCGTTGTCGATGTTGTCACTGTTGTTGTTTTGGTCACCTTTGTTGCTGTTAGCACTGTTGTAGCTGTTGTCACTTTTTCTAGTTGTTGCAGTGGTCACTGCTTTCACAATGGTTACAACAGTGACAATAGTGACAACGGTGACAACGGTGACAACAGTGACAATGGTGACAACAGTGACAATAGTGAGAACGATGAGAACGGTGACAACAGTGACAACGGTGACAATGTTGACAACAGTGACAACGGTGACAACAGTGACAACAGTGAGAACGGTGACAACAGTGACGACAGTGACAATGTTGACAACAGTGACAACGGTGACAACAGTGACAACAGTGACAACGGTGACAATGGTGACCAGAGTCACAACAGTGACAACGGTGACAACGGTGGCAACGGTGACAATAGTGACAACGGTGACAAGAGTCACAACAGTGACAACGGTGACAAGAGTAACAACAGTGACAACGGTGACAACAGTGACAACGGTGACAACAGTGACAACGTTGAGAACGGTGACAACAGTGACAACGGTGACAATGGTTACAACAGTGACAATAGTGACAACGGTGAGAACGGTGACAACGGTGGCAACGGTGACAACAGTGACAACGTGACAACGGTGACAATGGTGACAACGGTGACAACGGTGAAAACGGTGACAACAGTGACAACAGTGAAAACTGTAACAACGCTGACAACAGTGACAACGGTTTTGTCACCGTTTTTGCTGTTGTCACCGTTGTCGATGTTGTCACTGTTGTTGTTTTGGTCACCTTTGTTGCTGTTAGCACTGTTGTAGCTGTTGTCACTTTTTCTAGTTGTTGCAGTGGTCACTGCTTTCACAATGGTTACAACAGTGACAATAGTGACAACGGTGACAACGGTGACAACAGTGACAATGGTGACAACAGTGACAATAGTGAGAACGATGAGAACGGTGACAACAGTGACAACGGTGACAATGTTGACAACAGTGACAACGGTGACAACAGTGACAACAGTGAGAACGGTGACAACAGTGACGACAGTGACAATGTTGACAACAGTGACAACGGTGACAACAGTGACAACAGTGACAACGGTGACAATGGTGACCAGAGTCACAACAGTGACAACGGTGACAACGGTGGCAACGGTGACAATAGTGACAACGGTGACAAGAGTCACAACAGTGACAACGGTGACAAGAGTCACAACAGTGACAACAGTGACAACGGTGACAACTTTGACAACAGTGACAACGTTGAGAACGGTGACAACAGTGACAACGGTGACAATGGTTACAACAGTGACAATAGTGACAACGGTGACAACGGTGACAACGGTGACAACGGTGGCAACGGTGACAACGGTGGCAACGGTGACAACGGTGGCAACGGTGACAACAGTGACAACGTGGCAACGGTGACAATGGTGACAACGGTGACAACGGTGAAAACGGTGACAACAGTGACAACAGTGAAAACTGTAACAACGCTGACAACAGTGACAACGGTTTTTTCACCGTTTTTGCTGTTGTCACCGTTGTCGCTGTTGTCACTGTTGTTGTTTTTGTCACCTTTGTTGCTGTTAGCACTGTTGTAGCTGTTGTCACTTTTTCTAGTTGTTGCAGTGGTCACTGTTGTCGCTGTTGTCTCTGTTGTCAGCGTTGTCGCTTTTTTTACTGTTTTCACCGTTGTCGCTGTTGTCACCGTTTGTCACCGTTGTCGATTTTGTCTCTGTTGTCACTGTTGTCGATGTTGTCTCCTTTGTTGCTGTTCTCATCGTTGTCGCCTTTTTCTTACTGTTGTCGCTGTTGTCACTTTTGTCGCTGGTGTCACTGTTGGCGCTGTTGTCACCGTTGTTGCTGTTGTTACTTTTATCGCTATTTTTACCCTTGTCGCTGTTGTAGCTGTTGTCACCGTTTTCGCTGTTGTTGGGTTTAAAATACATTTTCCACTGGATTTGAACTTTTTACTTAAGTTTGAGGGTGAGGTACTGATTAATCATCACCGTGCTGCAATCGAGAAGAGAAGTGTGATGTCATGTTATTATGGTAGCACAATTTCTGGACCACAACAACAGGAAGCTTAAGCAACACGAACAGCAACGGCAACGAGAATGGCAAAAAAGCAGTGGTTTTAGATTAGAACAACAGCTGTACATGACTATGATATGAAACTTTCTAATTTCTCTCACCCGCTTTAGGGAGTCGGTGAACACACCAAAAAAATTTTCTTTTTTATTGCAAGTTTAGATATGTTCGTATCGGATTCAACCCAGAAAATGTCCCTAACATTTGACAAAGTAAATGATATTAAATCAGATCAATGAAGTTTGAATCAGTGTGAATTCACTTTTTAAGAGACGGTTTGTTGTCATCCAGAAATTTTGCTACCATGGCAACATTACATACAGACTTCTCCACTCTATCCCGCTGTAATTTATAGAACCTTTTCTAACTCATTCCTGAATTCGCTCTGGTCATACATGTACAGCTGTAAGTATCTTGGATTTTATTTTCACACCTATTACAGGTTGTCTTTTTAGATGATTCACCTCAAAACCTTAAACCAGCTAAAGAGATGGGAATGACAACAATTCTTGTGAAAAGTCCTATCACAGCTCTTAAAGAGTTGAAAGAAGTAACGGGGATTGATGTAAGTTAATATGACGGTAAGCTTTTGATATAAAAATATTAAAATTTTGCATTCATCTGTCCTAAGTAAGTCATGTAATCAGTCTTTTTGTAAGTCAGTCAGTCAGTCAATCAGTCACTTACTGAGTGATTCACCAGGTCAGTGAGTCAGTCAGAAAATCAGTCAGTGAGCTGATTAGTAAGTCAATAGTAAGTTAGGCAGTGAGCGGGTGTGCTCACCATTTGTCAGAACTTGCCCACCAGACCAGTCCAGTTGCAAAGAGAATTCCTGTGTTAATTTGGACCATATTCAGCTAGATCCACTTGGTTAATTCTATTTCTGAATAGTATTTCAATTGGCAGTGATTGGTGTTAGTGAAAATTTTGAGAAAAGTCATTAGTTTTATATTCAAAATGACTGTTCTGCGTAGCTAGTTCTGGCTTTTGGTAAGCACTCTAAGTCAGTTTGTCAGTCAGATAACAAGAAACTCAGTCAGTGAGTTAGTCTGTAAGTGATGAAGTTAATACATTTGTCAGTTGGGCTGTCCATAAAACAGTCAACAGTCATCAATTTAGTTAGTTAGGCCATTGGGAAATCGTATTGACCTAAGTAAGTCAAGTTGTAAGTTTTTACCTGCATATTAGTCAGTTGTTTAGTAAGATGGTCAGTAAGTCATCGATACATGTAGATCAATACATTCGTTACCAACAAGGCCAGTTGGTCAATCGTTAAATGTGATTAAGCAAGTCCGTCCATGATCTTTTTGTTAGTCATTAACGAAACCATGGCATCTCCCAGGAACTCGATCAATGAGAGTGTCCTCCAGTCTTTCAGTTGGACATGCAGATGTTAATGCTGTAGCAAGTAATTTAATACTAAACCAATCTATCTTATCATTTCACAGGTTTTTCAGCAGCATGTTATTCAAGCTTGTAGTCCTCATAGTGTAGTTCATTGTTATGTCGATCTTAAGGTTAGAGTGATATGTTTCCTTTTAAAAATTCTTTTTTTTTCGGGTAAGCTGCATAATCATCTACCATCAGATATAAGTGCTTACATCTGGTGTTAAAGAGTTTGACTTCAAGGCTGAATGTCAAATCATTTAATATGTTAGCTGATACCTCTGATAATAAGATTTATCCATCTGGCCCCGGTTGCTCAAAGGTTAGATAGGGCTATCCACCAGATAAATCACTATCCAGTGGAAAAGTAGTTGGGTGCAAAGAAAGTCGGTTTTACGGCTTGCCATTCGGGCAAGTTGTTGCTAGTGTGTACTAGACTAACAGTCTTTTAAGTAGCCCCAAAAAATGAGCAGCATTGATTACAGTTCTTCTGTAATTTGAATTTTCCAAAAAACTTCACTTGCCCTTCGGGCAAGTTAAGAACAGGATTCACTAGCCCCATTGCATTATCCACTAACCCCGGGCTATCGGACACGACTTTCTTTGCACGCTGAGTAGCAGAGAAACAAAATTAAATTGCATTATCCACTGGATAGAGATTTATCGAGTTTTTATCCACCTTTTAAACAACCAGGCCCTACCCTCTTTAAGTCCCAAGAGTGACAAAAATCAATTTTCTTCTAACAATATCACTACATAATCAAGAGAAAATGTTGTGAGAATATATAAAGTAATCACTTCATGGAAAATGCTTTGATCTTCAAACAAATTCTCCCAACTTATTCATTAAGGAAGTGTTTGGAGATCAGTCTTGAGAATTTGTATTTGGATATTGGGGCTTAAAGAGTTAATAACCCAGCCTCGTTCCCAGTCGTCCTCGGCGATTTCGGATGTGACGTCACCTGTCAAGCTTGTTGGGATAAGCCTCCTTTTGTAACTCGGATAGTACGAATTGGCCTGGGTACAAGGCTGTTAATAACCCATGGGAAAGTGTAATGCGAAGAACTCTTATCCTTCTCTGCAGTTGAAAATTTATTCTCAGTGTACTTCAACTGCAATTAACGGGTCTGTCACAAAACACAGGTTATTCACAGCTGACTGTTTCCTTTTTGTACTCAACACATCAAACACTACAATAGGTGTCATTTAACAGCTCTTCAGTACTAATGATCAAAAAAGGTGCACGATGCTCCAAAAATATGAATGGTAACACAGTCAAGGTTTAATAATAGCTTTACAAGTTTTTTAATGACAGAACTATTGTGATTACTGGACAGGGAACCTTTATCTGTGTTTTTATGTACTTGTTACTAATGAAACGTTTTTCATGCTTGTAGACAGGCATTAGAATGCATTATGTGGAGATGGGGCAAGGGCCGACAGTCATTCTTCTTCATGGTTTTCCTGAGTTCTGGTTCATTTGGAAATACCAGGTATTTTTTATTTAGAGCTATACTTTTCATTCTTTGTAACTTTAAATGCAGAACTAATCACAGGCATTCTCCCTTCTTGCTCTTGTGTAGTCATTTTCTTTTTTTCTTCAGTACCATAAATAACCTGTTAATTTTGGCTCCCCCATCTCTAAAAAATCCCACCTGTCTTTTCCCAAAAAAAAAAAAGAAATAAGAAATATGGTACCCCTCCCATTTCTTCCAAGAGTGAACAAAAATGAATATTTCTATCACCTCATAGTTAATGGTTATGAGAAAAAAAGGAAATGATTAACATGTAAGGTCTTGATTTTAAAACAAATTCTCCTCATCATTACAGCACTTACTATAGGAGATGTAGGGAGTATCTGGGTGCTGATATTTGAGTTCAAAGGGTTAAAAAGTCCCAACATTCTCTTCATCCCTCTTTCCTAAGCCCCTGGTCAGACATACGTGAAAACATCCCTTCACCTTGCCCCACCCAAATAGAGGATCAGTGTACATCGACTTGACATTGGAGTACTACTGGTTCAGAAGGAAAGTAACTCTTATAAACATATATCATTTGAGGTAGAAGTAAGAATATTTTTCTGTTATCCATCATTAGATCACAGCTCTTGCAATTGCTGGTTACAGAGTAATAGCACCAGATCTTCGAGGAATGGGAGAAACCACCAGCCCTTATGGTAAGTAATAACATGGATGTGACAGTGCTAAATAAGAATCATTGGTTGGTACAAGTTAGACTACAAACAGTCTCCCGTTTGGGTCTCAGTCTGTCGAGTGAAACCCGCGAGGCACAAAAATGACCATGTGCATGACTGAAGGCGCAAGACAGAAGAGACGCAAAAATAGAGAGACTCTCTTTTTCTTCTCAGGCTGCTGCCCTCGTTTTTCACATCTCACAGCTTGGCCACTCTATGCTCACACGTGTGTGCACTCCCTTCACTAAATCTGAAGAAAAAGAGAGACTGCTTGCAGTTTAAGTACAATTGTTTTTCCTAGTATCTTCTCTTGCTTAATTATGACTTTTTTATCACAATTTTTCTAGACATTAGTGCATATGGTCGTGAAATAGTCTGTGCGGTGAGTATAGTAATTTCATGCCATGACAAACATGATTCTGCTAGGTTATTTGAATAGTGCTATATCCTCTGATGGTTACCATTGTGCATCAAATGTTTCAACAAATATGCGTAGATCTAACGTGTAATTTTATAATTTGTTATTTTTCTCAGGATATTATTGCTTTGATGAATTCTTTGGTAAGAGTTAAAACATTTAGAATAATATTTATTATCTAATCTTTTTTGAAATTTCAGAAGATAAAAATGTCATTTGTTTTTGTGTTTTTACAACATCTTTACCCTCCCCAAAAGCAGTTTTCCAAACTGTTTTCTAAACGTTTCCTGTGGTGGTCATGAGGAGAATTGGTTGAATATTAGAAAATTTTTATATTTGACCATTTCCCATGTCCAATATCCACACGCAAATTTTCCGACCGATCTTCATGTATTTCCTTAAAAAATTAGTTGAGAGAAAGTCACTGATAAAAGATCAAAGCATTTCCCCCTTTGGTGATTTCTTCATTAATTCTTATAACCTATTCTTTTGATGATGTATTAGTGTTGTTAAGAGAAAATTGATATAATAAGGAGAATTTAGAGATGCCTATTACGTTTAGGGCTTTAAGAAAATGATGACATACGTTACACTGAATCATTTGTCCATATCAGTCTTCCTTAAGCGTACGCTGTCTTTTAATAATTTTGTTATTTTCTCTCAGTATATTCAGCAAGCTACAGTAGTAGGTCGCGATCTTGGCGGATTTATTGCATGGGACCTCAGTCTTCATTATCCTGAACGTATTTTGTAAGTCAGTTTATACTATTGTCTGTTATCGAGCCGTGTAATAACACCCCTCTTTTTTTAAAGGGTGACCGGTCGTATTGCCTACGACTCGTTTCGCGAACGTCCCGTTCGCTAACGTCTTAAGTCGTTCCGCTTAAGAAACGAAACAAGGGCTGCACGTGAATAATAGACCTTGTTCTTCAGCCATGACACGAAAATGTCAAATACACATGTCTTAACCTCCTTTACCTTTAAGCTAGTGATCAGGCGAAATAAGTTAGGAAACTAATCTAACATGTTTGAGAAACGACTTAAGACGTTGGTCAATAGGTTGTTGGCGAAACGACTCGTTGGCGAAACGTCCATAAATTGATATAAGGGAGGTACTCTGACTCGTGGTCTTACGTTATTACTTGCAGTGACAAAAGACCTGGCTTTTTTTCGCTTGGTTACTAATAGGAGGGCTGCCAGGGTTCTATCTAAGATTTATAGTTTGCGGGGGAAGTCCCGAGTGGCCGAAGGCCACGAGCTTCCTAGGGGGGTCCGGGGGCATGCTCCTCCACGAAATTGTTTTGAAATGAATATGCGCTGAGATGCAATTTGGCGCATTTTGAGACAATTTTGAGAAATGTTACAGTGTGTGCACTGACCTCGTCACGTCTGGATGATTTTTTTGATATAGTTACTTATATACTGTAATGATAACAATATTTTTGGGGGGAGGGGAGCTTCTACCCTCAAGAACCCTGCCCAATAAAATTTGGACTTCTGAACATTTGTTTGGAGTGGCAAGTTGTCCGTCAGTTTTCTCATTAAAGAAACAAAACAAAACAAACAAACAGACAGACAAAACACGCGAATTGAGACAGAGAAACCCGCGCCGTGTTGCGTATTTCCATCTGGCGCTAGGCTCTTTCTGAGAAAAATAACAGATTACTCGTTTTTTAGTTATAGATCGATTATACAATGTATGAAAAAGAAATTAAAATACTCATAACTCTCATTATTAGCTGGGAGACTTCTGTTCAACTTATATCGAATCAGTATTTTGCCGTTTCTATCTCGGCAGGGCTGTGATAAATATGACACCTTTTATACCTACCTCTCCCCACGTCAACCCACTGGAAAGATTACAAGCAAATCCAGGAATATATCAATATCAACTTTATTTTCACAAGGAGGTTTGTATTAGGTTTTTCGGTTTCTTCATGAAATGTAGTTTTAATGACGGGGTGAACAGGACGACGCGCGAGCAATCGGGGAGAGGGAAGGAGAGCGGGAGACGGAGCCTATGAGTTCGTTGATAGCCGGTCCACAGACGTTTTTGCTTTTTTCAGTCTTGGTTTCAGTAATTTAGCCACCACAACCCACTTGCACCAATTTTCAATTAATTTTCAGTGGTGTAGAGTAACAGTAACGGTTCCGATACGGTAAAACGGGCAAAAAAGGTGCAATTTGTTTCGCAACATTGCGGTAAAACAAGTTGAAAAGCGATGATGCGCGTTTTACAACCCACGTCCAAACCTGTTAACAACCTGATTTGTTGCAAGACAGGTTTGATGTGGATTGTAAAACGTGCAACATCGCTATTCTACTCATTTTTCAGCAGTGTTGCACGACAAGTTGGATGTTTTTTTGCTGCCCGTTTTTCCGTACCTTTAAGGCGAACAGATAAAGGCGTGAAATTAGAGAACAAGCTAATCTACCACGTAAATGGAGTAGTTAGTAATGGCGATGCTTATACACGTTCGTTTTTAGTCCATTGATATTTTTATAGGGCGTTGCAGAAGAAGAACTCCAGAGAGACATAAGAAGATC
Organism: Porites lutea; assembly: GCF_958299795.1. Lineage (NCBI taxonomy): Eukaryota > Metazoa > Cnidaria > Anthozoa > Scleractinia > Poritidae > Porites > Porites lutea. Next base: position 3,070,147 of record NC_133209.1, read on the forward strand.
ATTTATTCTGTTAATAAGAGGCGCCTCTGATGTGGTAAGAGTGAACGAAGGCGGAAAATTAATCGTGTTTTCTGTTAACCCTTCTTAACTGTGAGAGACTAGTAATGGTTAGTCCTGTCTTTCAGGTTTTTAAAGTAAGCCTCGGCGATGTATTGGAGAGAGGTAAGCAAGGGTTGTTTAACTTAAATCGCAGTTGATATCCCCCCAAAAACCAATAAATCCCTTCTTGACTAAACGCGTACATTCGAATTATGTCTTTAACAAGGACATCAAGAGTTGCACCAGAAGCAGTCGGGAATGCGGAGGGCGCATGTAGAAAAGCTCCGTTTGAAACACCGTGTCCGCGCGTTTTGTACAATTCGGGGTCTTTCGTGCTTCATGATGATTTTCGCGCTCTGAGAACGGAAATTAAAGACCCGGAACGCTTGACGCAATGATGTACAGTAAATCACAAGGCCGTCGTTTTTTAGGATCGTTCTTGAATTACAGTACGAAGTATTCTTACACCTTTTGACTATTTCAGGAAAAATAGATCTCAGTAAGTGCTAATGCAATCCAAATTAAAAACTGGTGACAACTTTGCATTCCCAGAACTTTTCCTGAAATTCCCTGGGAGATGCGAAATAACCACTCTTTTCTCCTACGGAAAACTTTCAGCCTGTCTCCGCAAATCGGAGACTTGTGTGCTGATTTTTACTGTATTATAAAAAATTTTGTTAGGTGGGTTGTTTGCTGGTGTGCCAGATAACATCGAGAAAAGCTGGATTCTGAGCGATGAAGACCTCAAGTATTTTGTGGAGACCTATTCTAAGACTGGATTTAGGTAGGTTCTTTTAATCCGGCTTCAAATCCCACGAATAATCGACATCATTTTTCTCCTAACGATATCGATACATGGTCACGAAAAAAGGTTACGAGAATTATTTAAGGTAAAGGTAAAGGCCAACACGAGCCAAAGGCCCACACGGCTGGAGCTTATACCGGTTTCCGTAGCCGATGAAGCAAGCCTAGGAGTATTGCTACTCCCCCCTGGACGAGATGCTCGTCCATCACGGGGTTACCCCCAGCAGTATGTCGCTGGTACCCATTTACACACCTAGGTGAAGAGAGACAAAGTGGAGTAAAGTTCCTTGTCTAAGGAAACAACGCAACGGGCGAGGCTTGAACCCCGGACCTCCAGATCCAGAGTTCGAGGTGTTTACCACTCGGCCACACAAGCCTATAGAATTTAGTATGAAAGGTGTTGTAAAAACTCAGGGAAAATGGTTTGATCTTTGAACAAATTCTTTCAACTAACTCTTTAAGGAAATGTATGGAGATTAGTGTGGAGAATTTGTATGCGGGTATTGGGTCTAAAAGGATTAAAGGAGTGAAGGGAATCAAACTGTGGTACTACGTCAGTGAGATCTAATGTTACTTCCAGGACCAAACTTGTTTTACAAAATCTGGACTAATTTTCTTCTCCATAGAGGGCCATTAAATTGGTATAGAACCATGGAAAAAGATTGGCGATGGAATTGCAAGATAGCTGGACGCCAGGTGACAAGCACTTAGAATATATTTCAGTGATGGATCGGTTATATGCCCTAATTTTATAATAAAAACCGCCCGAGCAAATTATATCCTAACATGCGTTGCTAATCGCAAGGAAATTTTCGTCCGGAGCAGGGGTGGAGGTCACATTGTCAATGGGTGCTCAACTCAAGTTTCTTTGATGGATGTCATGCTTTCTAACATACAGTGATATTTTTTGTGTCACTATTATCGGATTTCCATTTCCCCGAACCTTCTTTCAGTTTACTTGTCACAGTTATGGCCAAAAGTGCTTTCCGATTGATGCCATATTTTCATACACGTTTGCCTTGTAAAAATCTTTTTGGAATACTGGTTCGCACAGCCTAGCCCATAGGCGTTCCGGCTCTGTTTCAACTGGAATCCACTTTCGAGCGGTGACGTCACTGAGAAGAACGAGCCAACCTCGTCTCCAGGGCGCTTTTTCCTCGCTGGGGACCAGGTTGAAGAACGAGCAACGCCGTTCTCTCGCCCGGCGCCGCTCCAGACTTCGCTACAGCGGTTTTGCATGGTCAAAGACATAGAAGAACGCCTAAGAAATAGGTTATGGTTCGCATAATAAACTTCCAGTTAATATGAGTTGGCAGTATCTTGCCAGTCTTGGCAGTATCGAGGAGAAAGTCATATCATTTTGAGCTTGCTACGTCTGCGCTTTTTCCATGATTTTTTCAGTTACTAAATTATTTGTTTGCAATCAAAACAGGTTCAACAGCCAAGTTTAATGATCACAACAGGAAAAGATATTCTAATTAAACCACAGTTTTGTGCCAGAATGGATCAGTGGGTAAGCAAAACATAGCAATAATCTTTTAAGTTTAGAATCTTTTTGGGGTAGAGAAAAAAATTCCCTAAAGCATTGAAAGATAGAAACAAGATAGGAGGACCCCGGCCTCTCCTGCTAAAGCATGAACGACAGTATTTGTAGCCCGTTGTTCCAGCCGGCTCGCAGTTAGTCGGAAAATCGAGCGTCAACGACATCAAGGAAAAAAACTCTTTCACTCGGCCTTTCTGAGAGCTTGTAACATTAGGGAGCTTAAGAAACGACAGCAGCGACGACGACGACAACAACGTAAAAAAAATGGTTTTGTGAGCAAAACAACAGCTGTGTGCGTGTATCACACTTTTTAGTACATTTCTTTGATGTTCACTGCACGACTACGACGCGAAACCTGATGTGGCGTTTTAGGACGTGAACAGACCGAGACAGTAACCCTTATATCAGTTTTGAAACAGCATTTTTTTTACACGAATCAGCCTTCCTTCCACGCGAAACCAGTGAATCCACTCACGAAAGTGCTCTCTAGATTGGTTTAAGGTCCCTTCCACACAAATCCGGGTAAAAAAATGTGGGGTTTCAAAAAAATATTCGGATTCGTTTGGACTTCGCGCGCTTACACCCAAAATGGATGAGCACGTTTGCGGCTACGTCCAATTCATTAAGGATCACGTTTACGGCCAACACGCAACGAAAAACGGTGTAGATGACCATACCAATAAACCATTGCGTAAATGATAACTTTGATGACCGACCGGAGAAAACTCGACTTACTAACTCGGAGTAAAATCTTGGGATAGGGCGGCGAGAACCGCTTGTTGCTGCATCGTTTTACATTTATTTACTATTTGTAGGTTTCAAAACTAGGCAGAGGGCACATAGAAGAGGCTTCTCACTTCTTGACCCTGGAAAGGTATGAAAAAAGTGTTTGTTACTCTCCACAAAAAACTTGCCTGATCGTTCTGAAAAAAGACCAATTTCTGTAGTTTAGTCCTTCCTTGAACGCCACTTCATCGGGAAAAAATTGTAGCAAATTTCAGTTAAAGGAAACACCTATCTCTTGAACCGGATTCCACTAAATACTTTTATCAAGAGCGCGTTTTAACTTGGTTTCTTCTCTATATAAAAAAAGCCTAGTCGAAAGAACGTTTTTGGAAGGAATGCAGGGGCTTTTTTGCTGTTTTAATTCTAATTAGCCTGTGAAATCCGTGCAGGACGATGGAGTTGATAGGCCCTTGCTAATATCATTACCTTTTAGGATTACCGTATTCAATGGGTAGAGCCCCGCGGCGGCATTTCTTCTCTGCAGGCGCTCCTTTGAATTATTACGCTGGGGCTGTAAAGCTTCTTTTAAAGAAAGAATGCTCTCTGATTGAATGATTATTTTCTTTCCCCCAGTCCCTTGGAACTCAACAGAATTATGGTGGAGTGGTTAAACAAAGTGTACTCAGTGCATTGTGATTCTTCCAAGCTGTAAAAATACAACAGCCTCAAGACATAACAACATAGGATTTCCATCCTCCACTATGGTCCCGTTTTAAGACTTGGTCCAAACTTGATCGACGTATTTTCGGTTGCCTTACTGTTCGTTATCCCTGAAATACTGACCATCATCAACTTTTTACATTGATTTGTCAGATTTGTTGTATACCTACTTTTGATTAACGACATTGCTCAGCAGGAGAGCTTTCTCATTATGACTAGACTGCATTCGCAGTCATAACTGTTGAAACGCCTGGCCGTTTCTTCGCCTCCTCCTCTCCAATGTTGATTTTGCGGGCTGATTTTGCAGACGTTTATGCCCAAGCAAACCCGTGAAACCAACATTGAGGGAAGTGTTTCAACAATTATGACCCGAATTGTAGCCCGTGTACAGTTGCCTCCTCCCCTCAAAATCGGTGAGGTCTAATAGTCTATAAGGGCTACACAGCCAGACTAGCCCAAAATAAATTTGTTGCACTCTTGTTTTAGCTCAAAATGGAATTGAGCCCAAACGGATTATCCCAACATTGTGGCACAAAAACGAGCTCTCATCTGGAAAGATCGTGTGTCATTTTCAACACAGTTAGTTTAACGTAACAATGAAGACCACGAGTTATGCACATCCTGGAATTAGTCTTCTATGCAGGTATTCTTTGGGCTGACACACAACAATTTTGTGGAAGTAAGCACTGCATGACAACCAAAAGAACACCTGAAGATGTGGGTTAATAAAATAAACGAAAGAAGAAAAACTACACGAAGCAATAAAATGTTTCTTGTCAGTCAAAATCACTTTAATATTCTCCTCTAATTATTGCTTTCTTACACTTGTGACATTTATCACCACACTCACTTTTCCTATATACATTCGCTCCATCTCAGTGTTGATGTTTAGCATTAATCTTGGTTTCTTGACTATCACAATGCGTCCAGAGGGACGCCAAACAAGTGTGATTATGAGAGTTTGTGTTGAAACTATAGAGTAACATTCAAATCCAATGCATGTGTATCAATTAAAGATAAGTTTACACCCTCAGATTGAATGAATCGCAACAGGGTTTTGTAGTTTCTACACTCACCTCACACTCACCCTCAAGATAACTGCCTCAGTTTTTACATGTGTGTCAAGAGTAGAGTTTGTGCTGTTCATGATAATTATTTATGCTGGTTGTAGCAATATAAATATTCACAGAATACTATGAAGTTGCAACTGAGCTACGACGAAAATAAAGATGAAGCAAAGGTTATTGCTCATGCTAAACGAAAATAAAATTCAAGAATATTTTGATATTGTTCATTGGTGTAAAATATTTCTCAGGTAAAGAGTCAGTTCTGAATCAGTCTTGTTTCTTGTCTGTTTCCTAAAACCTCACAAAGGAACTGATACCTTCCAAAAACAACTGGAAGCTTGCAGCAAATTAAACTATACGAAAAAAATGCTGTTGCACAGCTACCTTTGTGTAATTTCTAGAATATGGCACATTTTAACTAAAACTACTATCAATAATTTCAATGAATAGAAAATAAATTATGTTCATCATCCTCAATCCAAAATAAAATCTGACTACAAAACTTGACAACAATATTTTTTACTACTGTTTACTCTGATGATCAGCTATGGAAACACCTTAAGGAAATCTAACTTTGGATCCGTCCTGGCATTTGTCATAAATTGTCCAGCATTCTACTTTGCAAATGGAATTCTGATGGCTTTTTTCATTAATTCTAGATTTGAGAGTATTAGGGTAAAATAGTTAATTCTTTTGAACATTTTTACACTTCCATTACAAGAGAATTGTCACCATTACTGTGCTATAAGCAGGATAAATTTATAATCATACTAAACTAATAATAATTTTCAAACTAAACTATTAATAATTTTTATTATATGGCTACAATAGTACGTGCTCTCTGATTGCAGGCATTATTTTCTTGTAATGAGCGGGCATTACCAGCTAGGTGTCCAAGGCATATACAATCTGTGCTTAACTTGATAGACCTGGACATCCTTATGGACATGCATGTTATGGTAAATTGACAGCTGTCAAAAAGGTATCCGCTGACCAGTGTCACATGACTGTATTGCCAGCTCAAGTGTACAACTCATTGAGGTGACAGGTTTTTTAAAGTTATCCCCTGATCAGTTATTGGTTTTAGTTGATCGCAGACTCAGGTCCATAATGAAAAGGCCATATAATAAATAACTTATTTATCTTGTCCGTTCGGTCATTACAGGGAAATCTCAGACCTCGGCCTTGATGTGACATCGCAATCCTGTAATGACCTCACTCTCGGTTAATACGTAGTATATAATTACCCCCGAAAATCACCATCTTGATAAAAAGCTGACCAATAATTAGTTCTACTACTGTGTGTCAATCAACGTCTCTCAGTAGAATGTCAATACGCTGTCCGTAGTTCACCCATGTATGTTTCATCAGCCTTCACAGATCTGTTCATTTAGACACTGTTCCATACATGTATATCCTGATTTGAGTCTTTCATTTTTCATCCCTGTCAATGTTTAAATCCTATTCCTTGGATTAACTCTTACATGATCATAATTTTTGTTTTGTCAGGAGTGAGTTGAAAATGCATTTGAAGAACGAACTAGATTGATCAGTTTCTTCACAGCCACCATCCATTGGTTGACCTAAACGGAAAGAACAATGCCATAAGTACACAACCTGGCAAATTTCTAAGGCCGGAAACTTCATCTAGATAGTAGGCACAAGGATACTGTTGTCAAATAGAGTATATTTTTGAGACTAAAAAATCTGGTCAATCTGAACTGAACTAATACCATACAGGGACTAAAACTGGGAAAAAAGTATGTTTGAGTTTATTTTTGTTTCAGAGATCTAGGTACACAAAAAATGAAATATCAGCTTTTACTAGAGTACACAGTTTAAAAAACTGAATAATAAAGGGTTATGATCTCTTATGCAACTTGGCAGCAAGGCTGAATTAATCCAAAATATTTAACGTGATTTCACAAGAAAACAGAAACAGGAATAACCCACATAAGGGCCTCAACAATGTGAATAATAGTTATTCGGTGAATAACAGTTATTCTTATAATGTTTGCCTTTCTTCCAACCTCTTCTTTGACTTTGTTTAAGACAGAAATTTGGAATAGTCACCCAGTACTGGTCCTAACTGTACATGTAATAATTGTTTTAGAGAGATTATTGTATTTCTGAGTTACAAAGACTACAGAAGAGATTATTAATACATACCTCAGCAACAAAGTCCACCATCAATGAAACATGAATATGATGAGCTTCTTCAACATTGCCATCATCCAGGGCTGATTTGTTAAAGAAATGAAAGCAAGGTGTCACTTATTCTGTTAATACTGCACTAATCATCGGGATGTAAAAAAGCTACATAAGTGTGGAGAAACTGAATAATATTATTTACCTTTTGCTAGTTTGATCATTCTGCTCTTAACACCTTGACTAAGCTTCCCATTTGTCCAATTCTGTGCCATTATTTGAAGTCTTCTTGAAATGTCATCAGCAACTCTTTTCTGCACAACAACAGAGGGCGAATAATATTTATCAGTACTCGCTGTTCATAATATTACCTTTTTTAGCTTATTTATTCTGTAGCACTTTCCCTTTTCAAATTTTAAAGTATTTCTGTCTTTACAAAGCCTACCCTATTTATCCAAAAATGGAAGAAGGGTCTTCTGTTAACTGCACCATATCGTGGTTTTCATCCAACAGGTGCTTAACAAAGACATTTTAATTTTGAAACTGGTCATTGGCAATATTTCAGTCCACATTGTATTGATCACCTTGATTTTGGATTTGCATAGAAATCAGCACATGTACATCAAACTTCATAGCCCTTCCTATGAGCCATATAGTGACCGCAATCACCTCATTTCCCGGGATCATCCCTTCAGCACTGTATCAGAGATGATTCCTTGCGATCACCTGATCATCCAAACCCACTTTGCCACATTTGACTTGGTTGGTCGAGAACGATTGTGTAGTAACTAAGATTAGGACATGGACAGCAGGGCAACAGGGTCACTGTAGAAGTGGCTTTCACAGTGTTGATATGAAAGGTCCACTATACTCAAATATGGGTTTTTTCACAAGGCTTTCTTACTGAATGATAAAAACTTTGGCAACTCTCTTATTAAGAACCAACCTCTAATGTGTCATGAAGCTTGCTTATTACATCCTGCAAGGCATCCATTGTCACTTTAAGTCCTTGTAAATCATCTATTGCACTAACAGCATTTCCGTTTTTCTCTTGGCTGGATGGTGAAGAACTCCTTGGAGTGTTACCAGCACTCAGAGATCCCGTGGGTGGAAGGTGATTTCCTGGAGGTAATGGCGGAGTCGTACTATGCACAGGTGGTACCCCAGTCCCCTGGGATGGAACTGTAGGTGGAACTGGGCTGTGGCGATGAACATGATACAGAGGTGGTGTTACCTGACCCACCGGGGGCTGGTATGGTAAGAGTGGGGGAGGGGTGACATGTCCTAATGGCAGAGCAGCTGGCTGAGTTGCTTGGTAACTTGGCACAGAAGGAGCAGTTGTTACTGGTGGTGTAATTGGATGAAATATCTGTGGCGAGCTACCTGTATGATTGTCAGAATGGTGATCATCAAAATGATCTCCAATTTCAGCATTTGAACGGATGCTGTGAAAGGGAGCAGTTCTTACTGGCTCGAAACTATGGTCTTTAAGATCAAACAATGGCTGTCCAAGATTTCCTGATAGATTGTTCGTTGATTTAGCATGTGCATGCAGCGTTCTGGAGTTCTCAGGTTGTGCTAAATAAGCAGGAGATTGCCCTGCTTGTGTCACAGTTTCACTGTTGAATGAAGGGGTGGATATGCTTCTCGTGAATGCTGCTGGTACCACTGGTGGTGGGGTAAATATGTTATTAACATGAGAAGCAGCAGTCACTGGTGGTGGTGTATAAAGTTGTTTAGCACCATTCAGCTGTAGTCCAGCAACACCTGAAACAATCACAAATGAGCAAATCAATCAGATGGATACTGACAATAAGATCAATATATAAATTTCAGTAAAGTCTTTCCACTTTTAAAACTCAACAATAAAACATTTGAAGTGAATTGGAATAAACGCAACATGTTTGGAAAAAAATGATAATTTGTTACCCTCAAAGCACTTAGGAGTTCTTATGAACTCATTTAAACGCGTCCATGCATTCCAGATCGAATTAGAATTTGGAAGTGTTGGTTTTGGAGGAGAGGGAAAAACTGGAGTACCCGAAGTAAAACCTCTCAGAGCAAGGGAGAGAACCAATAACAAACTCAAGCCACATATGGCATTGAGGCCGGGATTTGAACCCCGGTCACATTGGTAGGAGGCAAGTACGCTCACCACTGCGTCACCCTTGCTTCCCAAAAAACGCTAATTCATTTTAAAAGAAATGTTTTTGCTGCCGTCAATGCTAAAGCTCCCTAATCCCACTTTAGGTGAGAGGAAGAGAAAAGACTCTGGGAACAATGTCGACTTACAGTGAGTCAGCATATTGGTGATAAATAATGTATACTGTAGGAAATTTGTGTTCTTGTGAGCAGATAGTAAAAAAATAGTCATTATCATGTGAATAATTATAAATTCTGTGGGTTAATTCTTTCTTCATTGTGGCAATGTTACACTGTTGCATGCTTGGCTGAAAAATCAAGTGGCTTTGATAACCCATGTTGTAAACAAGAACTTGACCAATGTCTACCGAGAACATGACATTCAACACTGGTAGAAGTAAATACCATGGTCTTGTGTTGTCTTCACAACTTACAATACCATTAAATTTATTCAAACTCAAAATTTGGATTTTACAAGCGAATCATTATCGTGAAGACAAGCGTACAAATAAAAACGAACACACTTCTAATAAATATTACTATTTAAGTAGTACCGTTTTATTTGCATGCTTTAGTACACAAATTCTCTCTACATTGAAGGTACATGTCTTTATGTTACTCACCATTGACAAGATCGTCTTTATTACCAACAGCAGACGTTTGTAAACCCGGGGAAGCCGCTTGAACGCCGTGCAAGGCTTGTTGATGAGAAACTCGCTTTCTCAAGTCTAACTTGGGTTTGTTTCCGGTCGAATTATTAGAAAAAGCGAAGGTCGGTGGATCATTCCATCCGCGAGCAGAATCGCCATTATATGCTATTATGGTGCCAGAAGAACCTGAAATTGTAGACAGAATCATGTTCATATGTTAAAGAAAGTCTTCGTGCGGGTAACGAGTGAGAAACATTCAGATTAGTAAATATTTTCTTTGTTGCCTTAGAATCTTCTAGGTATAATCCTACGGGAATTATTTTTTTTTACAATTAGAATTTTCTGGGTTAAAGAAATTGCGTCAACGCGTCGGTTGGCTAAAAGGACATACACGATGGAATTCACTTATTTATTAGCTTGTTTCAGTGTATCACAATCTTCTCAGAATTCTTTCTGTCGAGTATTCGATTTCCAGAGCGTTGATTTTTCTCTAAGAACCAAATGTAAATGACTTTCAAACGGAAACGAGGACATCTTGTAGTTCGCAAGAGACTAAAGCTTCAGTACTGCTGAAAATCAGGGTCTGGATAAGGAGGAGTAATCGCACAAAGTTGGGGATCTTTGAATAAACGCTAAAAGTTAAAAATTATTGAGCGCCATATTTGACTACGTTATAATTCACTGATCATAAACAATAAAAAGGGCGCCCTTTTTTGCGTTTGCACCAACATTTCCGCTTTTGTTACTGAATAAATACCATTCATTTAGAAGAATTTATGACTATTCTGCTTTATCAATGAGAAATTCTTACCTTTTGGGCTCGGATCGCCCGGCATTATTGAACGAAGAGCAACTTGTGTAATCGATGGTAAGCTCCTGACGTGTCACTACCAATATGACGTCATAGTGACCGGAAGTCGTATAAACCGGAAAAAGTACGGACGAAAAATTTTTGTTTTATTCTGGGAACGCTAAGTATAGATGTTTCAAAGCAATGGGATGATGGAGTAAAATTTTTTAATGTAGACTGAATCGGATAATTTTTGAAGCGTGGAGACGAAATCTTTGAAAGGGCAACTCTTTCCGAGCCTTTCCGAGCATTAACGAAGTTGTCCGTTTTCATTCCTTTGCATCCGAACTCTTACGGACCTTACGAACTTCAGTCACCAGTCTCCAAATAGAGACAACATAACAAGATGTTCATGGTCGGGAAACAGGTTGCGTTGGGACATCCGTGTAAGCTTCCCTTATTCGTCGCTAAAGATTGGATAATGGAGTTTGTTTAAATCAGAGAGATATGGCAAAATCAGGGATTTTGAGCGTTCTCTTTTCACTTCTGGTGATAGCCCAAGAGGGTCGCGGGCAATCGCTCACTGGTAAGCCGCAAGTTTTGAAGACACGGAACAGCATTCGTCTAAGCTTTAACCTTATTTACATCAGCATAGAGTTGAATTAGCTGTAAAAGGTGCACGCCCTTTCTCATAGAATTTTATTTCTTCGATCAACCTTAATTGCTCCATTTTTCTTATATCTGTCGCATTTAAGCCACTATGGAAGGAAATGTATGTGTCATGGTGAGCATCTTTCCGTCGTTAAGCAGTAAAAGGCTTGGGTTTTCCTTTACTGAAAATCGGTAGTGGACAACTCAAGGCAGTTGTTGATTCGTACTTCGAGATTTTTTTGCATATCAGGGAATTAGCAGTTTTCAAAGGGATTCTACATAAATGTTAGTGTGTAGTTTCTAGGCAGCTAGTTCCGGCCATAAGTTATGTAAACTATGACTTGGTGTCTTCTAATTGGACATTGGGTAAATTCGCGATTTTACATGACTGTCCTTGTCTGTTATGTTTGATAAAAGCTTATGGCATATCTTCCATAAATCCTGTGTGAATATAGCATATAAATGAAGTTTAAGGAAGGTATGATACAGTTTCAATTAAAGAAAGTTAAGGGAATTTGGCTATCTCACCCAGAATATTTTTCAAGTAAACTTTCCAAGTGAATTTGCCTTTCAAATGTTGTTCCTTGCAGTGGATTCACTTGACCCAGAGAATTAGCAAATTGTGTCAACAAACTAGTATTCTTTTAAAGTCAAACTGATGTTGCAAAACAAAATATGAATAACCACATTACAGCATTTTAATTAAAGCCTGAAATATTCGCCTCAAGTTAATGCTGTGAGAATTCATGGCCTTTGAATTGAATTCGCAAATTTATAGCACTGAAGCTGTAAGATCTATGCAGTCAAAAGCTTCAATGTACTATAATTTTTGTTGTTGACCTTGAAGCTGGAGTTACTATGAACATCAATTTGCCTTATTTCTATGCAAATAAGTTCTTTTTAAGCAGCAAACATTTTCCCACCTAATAATTTTTTGTTACTATTTAAGTGTTCTATCTTTTCATTCCTATTTTTTGTTTATAACTAAGTATAGATCCAGAACAAAATTAAGAGGTTTTTTCACATTGACTATAAAATTTACATGGATTGTTTACACTCTGAACTTGGTTTTTAGATGATGATAAAAAATTAATAAAGAACATGTCAGGTTGAGCATCGGGTGTTCTAATGAACTTTGCCTTCACTGTTGTGACATATACTGTAAGTCATTATTCAGTCCTGATAAATTTTTCATTTATTACAGAAATGTCAAAAGACAGTATAACCTGTTACAGCTGTATGTTACCATCATCGTGGGGTATTTTAATTTTGACTTCTAGAACTTTGGACTGGGCCTGCAATTCTTTTGGTTTCTAAAACAAAAAAAATTATTTTTAGCAATACATTTCAGTATGTCAATGATGATCTTTCTTTTAGCCTGTGAGCAAGCTCTACCCAGAGCACTCAGGAGAGCTTGCTAGATGGCTATCCTTCTTTCTCTAATGACACACTGACAAAATGATTCTTTCTTCAAAAATGAAGATAATATTATTTTTATTAGTGCGAAATAATTTGCAATATTTTTCCCTGGTAAGTGAGGTACTATTTTACTATCTTCAATTAAAATGATTTTATTGCAAAACTTTTAGTATGATTGCGCAGTGGCTCACAGTATGACTCACAGTATGCCAGTTTTGCATTATGTATAATATTCTTTCATGTAGATATTTGCAGTCATGAAAAAAAAGTTTTCAACTGTGTTTCACTCAAATCTTTATGGTAATTAAAGAAAGACACATCTAAGTGATATTTTTTACCTTGCAGCTGGAGTTAATGAAATTTCTTACAAAGAACAGCAAGGATGTATTTAAAGTGTCCATATTTTTCTGGGAGGGGTGGGGTGGGGCTTATGAGGCTACATTCTCTAACAAAATAAGGAGTCCACGGGTTTTGAAGCTTACCCAGCATGTAAGTCTGAGTGTACAAAAAGCTGGACCGTCCAGTCTCCTGAAGGGAAAAGCATGTCACTATGGGCCACCAGGGTACAGCCCAGAGTGGACTGTATGCCTTAGCATCTCATTGTTGCATAGCTGTTGGACACTCAATGTTAACAGTCACAGCATTAAAAGACAGCTGTTTCATCAGTGTTAGCATAGCATTGTTACCGAGGCTACATTCACATGGTACCGGACAAATTTTCTACTGGCTGAAAAATTTGACCGGACACTTCGTCCACACGGGACCATTTAATATTTTTGCCATGTTCACACGGACCTTTGAAGAGGTAGGCATCTAGATTTTTATACAGTTAAGGAGGTTCTGTCAGTAGCGGATCCATACCTTCAGATAAAAGGGGGAGGGGGTTGGTCATCTAGACCCTGTCATGGGGGGGGGGGTCCAGTCTCAAAAAATTTTGTTTTGGGGCCTCAGTTTGGTCTAATAATAAGGGGGGAGAGCCCCCTGTGCCCTTCCCTTGGATCTCCCACTGTCTGTGTGAGTGGAGCACTGAAACACATGAATTTTCAACCAGTCAAAAATTTGTCCGGTACCTTGTGAACATAGCCTGAACATCTGATAACTCATATGCCTTGTTAGCTGCTTAGATAATGGCTGAAAGATCTGTTAACTGCTTAATTACCGTCTGGCTGAGTGTGACGTGGCTGTGTGCATGTATTAGTTAACTATTATTACTGTAGTGCGAGCATGGTTTTCCCTCCTATAATAATTTTACTTTAATTTTATTCTGACCTTTTTATCAATCTGTTTGTGCCAGAAAATGAGAAGTTGAATTTTGATGCTGTCACCAAAATACACTCTCACCTGGATGATGACAGGAATGGTAAAGTTGATTTAACTGAGTCAAATGAGGTTAGTGTACACTAAATGTTGAGGTTGTTGCTTATTGTAACTAAGCTATCTCTGATACTTTCCTTTAACCTTCCTGAAAGTAAGGGTGGAGTATGTAGATGAATCTCTGATGTAATAAGTGAAGAATTACACTATTATTGGCTTTGTCATAATTATAGATTGTATTTATGTATTCTATTTATGTCAGTTATTGGGGATTACCGTAAATCTTTATTCATGTCAAGGAGCATTACAGTTCCCATTGAAAAAATTGTGCTCACCAATAATATCCTCAGTAAAGTCCTTCTCGAGAGGTTTTGTAACATGTTTCATTTTGTTTTAACCACATTTTAAAGTTTATGGTGAATGAATTACAAGTCACAGATGAGGAGCGGCATTCACACTTCCACGGGAATGATGACCTAATCTCTGTTGAGGAGATGTGGCAAAGCTGGGTACAAAGTGAAGGTAAGAATCATGTTATGAGTGAGAAGCAGCTGTTTCCGTTACTAAACACCAAACAATAATTAAATTATTTTTATATTGGCTTGTAGGGATCCTCTTCTTCATTTCCAGGCTCCTCTTAATCCTGCATTCTCATAGCCATGCCTTTGCAGCATGCAAAGAAAGTATTGTCTGATAGCCCGGGGCTAGTGGATTTTGCTATCGGACTAGTGAATTTTGTTTTTAACTTGCCCGACGGGCAAGTAATGCCTTTTGAGGAATTCAAATAACATCAAGAACTGTGAAATCAATTCTGCTAGTCAAAAAGTTTTTGGGGCTAGTTGAAATGACCTCTGGGCTAGTAAATGCTAGCTTCAGCTTGCCCGAATGGCAAGCTATAAAAATGATTTTCTTTGCACCCTGCTTTGTTTATGTCCAGTTGGCTGGAACAATCCAGTCGTTTCTAATGGTTGATGATCAAATCAATCAAGTTGCCATCAGGAGGAAGCATGGCCAAGTGATTAGAGAATTCAGAGGCCCCGAGTCCCGAGATCAAATCCTTGGCTGTGCCAAAATGTTTGTTTTGTGGGACAAATTAGTCTGTTATTAATTGCTCAGTCACATTCTACTGTATATGTTGTGGTTCAATTTTATCCTTGGTTTAAATTTTCTTTTCTTTTGTTTCAAACTCATTATGATACATTACCATACCCAAAAACAAAGGAAAATAAAATTTAAACCAAGGATAAAATTGAACCACAACATAATTATATTTGACCACACTGGTTATTTTATTGTTTTTGTCTGTTGAGAATAGCCAGTTAAAATCAAAACAATGCTATTATTGTTTTGGTTGACTTTAATTTACAAGCTGTTTCAAATGCAAATAGACTACTGTCTTTCAATCATCTAACTTGATGCAATGTGTTTATTGCAGTTCATAACTGGACAACTTTGGAGGTTGTTGACTGGCTCAGAAACTCTGTGCATCTTCCACAATATGCTGAAGTCTTTACGGACTTGGCTATCAATGGATCAGTCATTCCACGGTAAAAGGATTTTTTTTTTACTACACAGTGCTTTTAGAAAAACTGTGGTGTCGTGAGCTGGTTAAACTTAATTTTGTAGACATGTTGTAGGCATACCAGTCGTGTGATTTACTTGCCGAGAAATATTTTCCAATTAAATACCAGTATGTCCTGCAACCCATCCTTGTGTCAACCGACATGGTAGTACTTCAAGTGTCAAAGAAATTATGAGAATTTTTCTGTGAAATTTCAGCTTGATTCAAGCACACGTGTGTAAGATGACATTGTCACAGCTGCTTGGATAAAATAACAGTATTTATATTTTCATACCATCTTAGTTAAATCCAAACAATAAAGGTTTATAACAGGTAGATCAGGGTGCAAAGAAAATTATTTTTACAGCTTTCCATTCGGGCAAGCTGAAGCTAACATTTACTAGCCCAGACGTCATTTCAACTAGCCCCAAAAGCTTTTTGAGGAGCAGAATTGATCTCACAGTTCTTCTGTTATTCGAATTCCTCAAAAAAGATCACTTGCCAGTCGGGCAAGTTGAAAACAGAATTCACTAGCCCGATAGCAAAATCCACTAGCCCCGGGCTATCGGACACTACTTTCTTTGCACACTGTAGATGAAGGCGTAGGATTATGTGGCCATAATCATCCGAATACGCTAAAAGTAAATCATTTATTCTAATTATTGATGAATATTTTTAGTGAATTTTATTGAAAATATTTGTCATTAAGTTGAAAAAATTAAGCATTATTAATTCATACTTCTGAATAACAGGGCTTTTGACATTTTATTTCTGCATTTTTAAGCTGACTGAAAACTTTATGGCTTGATGTTAGGTGCTTCTAAATTGGTGCAAATTAAATCGTCTCTTATTGTTTTATAGATGAAATTACATTGTCTGTCATTTTGTTAAAGTAACACAGGTGTTGTGCAATTGGTTGAGAGGAAACTATATAAATATATTTCATGTTTATTGATCAGAGCAACTGTGTACTACAGGTGGTTTCATTGTTAGTGAAATGAATCTGGATTGAACTTTCAATTCTCTTTATTCACGAACACTTTGTCAATCACATTAGGTTTTAAGAATTCATCTTTAAATCTCCAGCAACAAAGTATTCTTGCCTTCAATGAACTGTATTCATTTTTTCCAAATACTTGTTTG
The DNA here is from genome assembly GCF_958299795.1 of Porites lutea. NCBI lineage: Eukaryota > Metazoa > Cnidaria > Anthozoa > Scleractinia > Poritidae > Porites > Porites lutea. Next base: position 3,086,864 of record NC_133209.1, read on the forward strand.
TTGTGGATGAGAAATTTTTTGTACACTAAGTTATTTGTGTGCTGTGGATTGTGATACATTTTGTATTTTTTTTTCTAATGCTTGCATGCAATTTTTTTTGCTATTTTTGCATAGTATAAATTAGCTATAATTTCACACATATGGTGTAGCTTTATTCCTTATTTGGGATAGTTTAGGCTTCTGTGTTTTGTCATAAATTTAACCAAGCTATTTAATGCTCATTTGTGATGAACAGGCTGGCTCTTCAGGAGAATGGCTTGCTGCAAGACGAGCTGGGGATAAAGGATCCAAAACATCGCAAGAAGATCAGCTTACGTGCCATGGACATTGTCCTTTTTGGTCCTCCATTTGGTAAGTCATGATCTGAACATTTCTTTTGGTATCTGGTGTAAAAACCCAGTCAAGAAAACTAAAAGCAATAATTGTTGCTGTTGTACATGTACATGAACTTTGTAAAATAGTATGGAAAAAGAGTTAAAGGTTATTTTGCTTCATAAAACTAATTTACAAGCCTTCAGCGAGGTTATCCTTCATATTCTTACTCTGCAGCAAAATATTATAGTATTATCAGTCCTTGTAGAAAGTAAATTCTGCTGCAGTTTTCTAAAGAAATGCTTTGAGCATCAAGGTTACAGCAGATCTTTAGAGGTGTCTCATGGGTGTGGTTATATTTTGTGTGTCTTTAATTTCTACAATGTTCTTACCTTGCAAATTTATGTTATTGGTCATGAATTTTATTAGTTTTCAACTTGAAATATAATTTTGCAGGAACATTTTTACTGCCTTTCCTCTAGTATGCCGTTTGGTTGACATTTTCTATAATTTAGTAATTATTCTGTTGCAGTAAGGTATCTGGAAACAGCCCAATTTGCATGTATTTTCCTAATTTCAATATTAATGTTATTTATTCAACATTCAACAGGTGGTAGTTCATCCTTATAATATGGTGTTATGCATGCTTTCAAATCTATAAGGCTTACAATCTTGATAAAATAATATTCTACATGTTTAATACACAAAATTTTAGCTAAATGTTCATCTTTTACCAACAATGTCCCAAATAATATTACCGTATCACTGCAATAGTATTATTACAACCTGTGACTGAATATCTGTATTCTTGGCCTGAGTTATTGATGGGTTGATGACATGTTGATCAGGATAATGCTGTACAGAAACTGTAAACTGCAAAGTCCATAATTATAAAAAGATTATTATGGTTGAAACAAGGGTAAAGCCAAGTTTTATGTAAAGTTTCTTGACTAGGTATAGGAACATGTAACAGGTAGTGATGTTAGGGATAAGGAAGCAGTGTGCAAAGAAAGTAGTGTCCGATAGCCTGGGGCCAGTGGATTTTGCTATCAGGCTAGTAAATTCTGTTTTTAACTTGCCCCGACGGGGAAGTGATGTTTTTTGAGGAATTCTAATAAAAGAAGAACTGTGAAGCCAATTCTGCTTGTCAAAAAGCTTTTGGGGCTAGTTGAAATGACGTCTGGGTTAGTAAATGCTAGCTTCAGCTTGCCCGAATTGCACCCAAGGAAGGCTCAAAATTAATCAGGACATTCTGATCAAACGTGAGAATCACTGACTAGACTACCAAACCTTTATACCAAAAAAAATTAATGCACTTAATATTTCCATTTTTTATTTTTATTACCAGTGTCAGGACACAGTCTTCTGAAGGATGTTGTTGTGGCATTTTCTGTGCTTGTTGCAACTGTTGGTTGCTGGGTCGCTGTGTTGCAGAAACGCAAAGCAAAAGAACAAATGGAACGAATGATGAAGGACATGAAAATCCTGCAACAAGCTGAGGATGGTCTTCAAGAGCTGCAGCTAAGGTACCATTAATTTTAACTTTTACCATTGAGAACAAAATAATTATTTTTGATCATTATCAAGTCTAGGATTTTTATTTTTTATATGGATTTTTTAAGGTATTGTAAAGCCAGGGTTGTCAGAAAGTTTTGAAGTAGATGGCTGAGTTGTCAAAGTAAGCGGCTAGTCCAGGGATATTTTATTTAATAAATGCCATCTGTAAAGAAATGCTAAGCAGAGTAGCCGGCTGATACCAACCAAGTAGGCGGCGATTTTCGCAGGTGGCTACTTTTGACAACCCTGTAAAGCGTTTAGTGCTGAAAAGTATAAGCACTATATATTACACATTTTGTTATGATTATGATTACTGTTATAATTTTATTGTTAAGTGCAACACTGGTGATGGTAGATTGTCAAATCCCTGGTAATGAGGTGGTTTATTATAATTATTGTAACGAGTTATTATTTTTGGTTCTCTAGACTAGCTAAAGCTGAGGATGATCATCAGGTGGCCATTGCAGAAAAACTTGATTTAGAGGCAAGGTTAAAAGAAGAGCTTGAGATGACAAAGGTATTCTTTTGTTTCCTTTTATATAACTTGTTTATTCTCTGGCTTAAATAATTCTCAGTTCTTAAACCAGTAAATGCTTTTACATTAAAACCTACCGGAGGACCCCGCAATAATGCTTGTTGTGCCGGGTAGTTCATCTAGTGCATTAGTAACTGTACCGTGGTACATGTAATGGCCAACCCAAAAGCTTTGCAGCTCCTTTGGCCACTACACACTTTTCCAGTGAAATATTTTTTGTAACATGTATACTAGCTCTGATTTCCTTCTTTTTTAGTTCCTATTATTATTGTATTTATGTACTTTTTTTGAATAAGTGTGAATAAACTGAACTTGAACTTGAAGTGTAGTGTCAATATAAATGAGCCTCTTGTAACATTATGTTTGGCTGTTATGTTCTTTTTTATCAATATTAATTCTGAAATGAAACATTTTTTGTTGCATCCTCATACAAAGCATGAAGCACAGCTGTTATCAGAAACTCGCACAGGAACGGAGGAGCAGTTACAAAAGTTCAAGCTTGCAGAGGAGGAACTAGCTCAGGTAAAAGTACTCAGCTGGGTTGTGATATTGAGCATGATTTGGGGAAGAGTTTCAGTAACTTTTGAAGAAGGTGACAGTAGTTTCATTAAATCATAAGTTTTCAGGTAATGATTGAGGCAAAGTAGGCAGCAAAACAACAGAAATATGCCTATAGCCAGTAAGGTGTTAGGGGGTTGCCATGTCATTGTCATTGAAAGCCCCGTTGGGCTGATATTACAGGGGTTGAAGCAAATTTAAATTTCATTCCATTCCCTGGACAAGTGCTCCAATTTTTCTTGGCCAGGGACATTACATCCTTGTCTAAGTTTATGATTTAAATACAAGATGACTTTCTGCGACCTTTGCCCATGGGGTTAGTAAGTATGTAAGTTACTTGCTGAACAGAAAATCTACCTGCACTTGTCCAGGACAACTGGACCAGAATTTTTGCAAGAACTGTGTTTCTAAACTTTGTTTTATGTTACGTCACTGGTTTAGGTTCGTCGAGCTTTGAGGAAAGCTGAAAAAGAACTTGAATACCAGACATGGAAGGCTCCACCTGTTTTGAAACAGTGGCTTCAAATAACATTTGATAAAGAAACCAAGCACTTCCAACATAAGAGAGCCATAGCACTGAAGCAGATGAAGGAAGCTAAAGAAGCAGTAAGTGGAGACATAAATCCGTCTGTGGAGAAGTTATTGAGCTATAGTTTGTTTCTTGATCTTCACCAAACATCAAAAATTAAAATAGCATTTTTTTCAATTTAATTTATTTTGTTGATGCTTTCTGATGGCTACATTGGTTTAAGTAATACAATACTAAGAACGGGGAGCTCAAGCACTCATGACAATGAAGGCGACAACAACAAAAAATATTGGTTTAATGAGCGAAACAACAGCTCTACACTTGCATCAAACTTTTTGGTACATTTTGGTGACATCCACGGGATGGCTACAGCATAAAACTTCCAATTGCAAATTGAACATGGATACTTGAGAATTCAACACAGGGAAAAATTGCCTACATTTGACAAATTGAAGGAGGTTAAATAATCACCATAAAGTTGGAAAGAATGCACTCCAAACATTCACTGCTGTCATAACTATTGATAATAGTAATAATAACGATGATGATGATGATGATGATGATGATGATGATGATGATGATGATGATGATGATAAATTTTGGGAAAGAAAAAGATATTTATTTATTTATTTATATGTTATAATTCACAAAGGTTTCCCATCACTGTCAATGTGCAAATAATAATAATAATAATAGTAAATAAAAACTAACCATTAAAATCTATTTACAATTAATTTCGCTGAAGAAGAAAAAATATATATTCAGTCAAAGCACTATTTACAAGTCATTTCATTCATAAGTTCCTGTTCATTTTGATGGTGATGATAATGATTATAATTAATATTATTATTATTATTATTATTTTAAAAGCTCCTTAATAACAAAATAATATATAGCAGCAGGTGTTCATTACTATTTGTACATACTTGTCATCATTATTTACCTATGGCACATTACTTTTTTCTAGTGTGAAAGAATAAAGAAAAAACGCAACAGTTTAATTGGATCACTTCGCTTAGCTCATGATTTGTCCATTGATGAAGTTGATCAGAAGATTTTAAGTGCAAGGTAAGCTTTGATTATCTGACATTATTGATTGACTGTTAAACCTAAAATCCTCATGGGCTTTTACAGGAGCAGCTAAGAGCAATATAGTCATTTATCGTGGAACAGATGGCATGATGATGGCAATCAGTTTTCTTTCATTTATTTCGTTACAACGACCCTGAGCAATATCTCTATGCTTAGGTAAAATTATTTTATCCGTATCCTGAAAACGTCAAGTGAGACTAAAAGCTGCAATTTACACCTTTAGGCGAGATGACAAGCATTCCTTCCTGTCCATTTCATATGGACTCCTCTTGTCCCCTCAGGGCTATAAGAAAGCTCAGTGTTACTCGTGACAATAAATGATTGGGGAAACATGCAATCAATTTTCACCCTTCTTGATTTTTGCAGATCAGCTCTTGCTGAGGTCACCAATGAGCTAGAGGAACGGCAGCACCGATGGTCTCAGATAGAATCCCTTTGTGGATTCCAGATTATGTCGCAAACCTCATTTGGTATCAGAAAAGGTAATGGGACGCGGCCACGAACTGGATCTGCCATTGCACAAGCACTTGTTAATGTTGCCAATGTGGCTGGTGTCAGTTCAGGAAGAAAAATCTCATCCAGCGCAAGTCCTTGGAATGCACTGCCTGAAGGCACTAGCCAGGCGGAGAGCAAGGAAGATCTTCCACCTACTTATTCCGCCGTAACTGCTAACTTAGCTGCGGCTGATGTGGTCAGTGAGAAGCCACCTAGGGATAAAAAAAACTCGGCTGACTTAAAGTGTGATGGTGATAACTGTAGTGATGTAGAGGCAGATGTTGGAAAAACAGCTGAGATTAGATGTCCTAATGCAGACAATGGTCACCCTAGTTATCAGCTTGGTTCAACAGCTATGGTAAATGGCATTGCAGAGTTAGAAAATAAAGATCATTCTTTAGAACACCTTATGTCATCATGTGGAGCGTCAGTGGAAGAAGAAACTGCACTGAATGGCTGCAGCTCCTCTGACTCTCCTGCAGGCAAGCACAAAAAGAGACTGAGCTGGTTTGGAAAGCGCCAGGACTCCACCACAGAAAGTGAATCTTCAGCTGCTGAGAATGAGGAAGAAACCAGAAGGAAGATTAGATGGCTGTGGAGGTCGGCCATTCGCAAGTCCAAGGCACAGAGAAATGCAGCAAACAAAGGTGATATTGGGTTACTAAAAGCTGCATCAATGGAGAAGTTGAAGTCGGGATAAATGCCTGTGGGACTCAAGTTCAAATTAGTTGCAGAACAACTTTTAGTTGTTTCTTCCAGACGAGGAAGCGTTCATTCACAGAGCTTCAAGCCAGTTGTGTGGAATTTGACACAGATTGTCTCCTAGAGTGGACAGTCAGGAAGGCTCCTTATCCATGCGGTTTAGGAGCTCAGTGGTGTGTTTAAGCATAGTAACTTTAAAAGGTTCATATTCTGGTTGTGTTGATGGTTGAGCACTGTTTATAACACAGTAAAACGAGGATGCTAGATCTGGAAAGAGATGAGAAAAATTCAGTTAGACATAATACCTGTTTCCTTTGTTGGAAGAAGATTGTGTACTTAAATTTTTCTCTTAGATGAAGTTTGTTTTAATCATGTTTTCTTTTCCTGTTTTGAGATAAGACATTAACAAAGGAAAGGGATATATTTCTGGTTTTTGTACATTAAATTTGCATAATAATAACTTTAAGTTTCAGAGGGTTTTCACTTACAAAATGTACAGCTAAACAAAAGAGAAAAAAAATGGTTTTATTTGAATGTAAAAGTTTTAAAAGTGTTAATATTATTGCACTGAATATGCTCAGAGAGAAAATAATATAAGTTTCATTCATCAGTATTTCTTATTGGGACTGATATATTTTTGGTTAACTGTAACTAGGTTGTTTTACCACATTTTAAGTAGTTGTGTAAGTAGGGAACACTGGTGCATTAAATTTGGAGGTGGGAAGAGAGGAGGGTTCGTGTACACATTCCAAGGAAAATTAAATCACCCTTTAATTCACAGCAATTTAGAGAAAATAACTGATGGTTTAAAACTCAATGGGAGGAGCTCGCTGATTCTAGAGAAGAGAATGTCTACTCACAGAATAACCTGACTGCATAGCAGGATCAAGAGAGGGAAGGGGGGGGGGGGGGTTGCCGAGGTCTAAGAAGCCTGCTCAAGTCTTAGCCTCTATGATAGTATCATTTTAGGGCCTTAAGCCACGCAGTGCAAGTTACTTGTGGACTTTAAGATGCCAATGTTCTTTTCATGGCAATTTAATTGTTGCCTTCAGTATTTTGTAAAGAATATGTTTAATGATTATGATTGTTGTTTTCTAGCATTCAATACGATGACTTACAGTACACCTAAAGGTGTATATGGTACGACAAGAAAGCAGGCTTTCATATTTATTTTAACTTGAATATTTATTTTGTTGGCCAAAGCCTTTATCCAGGGGGTCTCAATAGTGATGAAAACTGATTTAAATTCCCTCTTGAGAGTTTAAACTTTTCATGAATGGAGCTAATATTTGGTATGCCATAGAAAGAATGTTTAAGATTCAAAATATTTTGTATTTTGAGGCCCTTGTGGTTAGAAACTGTTTTTGTCTCACAAAGGATGACAATCATTTGTCGTGCAATATTCATGTCATACCATAAGTAAGTGGTCAAACAACTTCATTGTACTGAGTGTATTACAGACTAATCAACATTTATCTTAAAGTACTGGTACATGAGAATGGTACACTGTAAATGCTTCACTTCCATCAGCCAAAAACACTTTGTTTCCCTGTGAGAAAACGGGTTTTTGTTTGTTTGTTTGTTTCCCCTTGTTAAAATAATATTATTATTGTAAACCTCTGGTTCCATTTAAAATGCAAGTCACAAATCAATGGTGTTTACTGATCATACATACTCTCTAAAAAAGAACAAAATAATGGAATCACTTAATTTTCATTTTTAATGCAACTGTGGTGGGGATGTTTTTTCTGATTATTACTTTAAATTCTCCAAAGATTATTGGAAGGTTCTCTTGAATGCTCTTGAAAAAAACAATGTTACTGCAAACTCAGATGCAAAGCACTGTTTTCAGCCAACTTCTGAATATTTTGATTGACAATGAAACACGTCTCTTAAATACTGACATTACTGTACGCTGAACAGTTTCTTCAGAGAAATGGCTCGTGGTTAATGCACCGCTTACTTTACACTCTGAGCCCAGATGACATAAAGCAAGTGAACCAAATACATGAAACATGGTGACACGATTAAAATTTTATAGCTACAAAACTATCACAGAAAGCATTTTTTTTCTTCATCTATTGTTACTTCATCAGTGTAAAATTTGTAAGGTAATTTTATCAGCTCAGCGGTCTGCATGCTTGATCCCACAAAGTTTTCTTCAAAAAGTTTGGGGCACCTGTTGTCAGTTGTTTTTCATTAAATACTTGTGTGTTGGTTTGTGAAACATATTTATTTGTGGATTTCTCCGTGGCAATAAAATTAGTTGAAGGAGAGGCAGCAGGGTGGGGGGTTATAATCAAGCTTTCCAGATACTTAAGATAAATATTTTTATTGCAGTATCTTTATCTTAATTTTGTGGTTTGCATTGTGTTGTAATGGTTTACAAAAATAAAGACACTGTAAACTTAGTATTTATTTCTTGGTATTAATAAACAAGAGGAAAGCTGAAATAGTTCCTGTTGCTGTGCTTTGTTCTTGAAATTTCTTTAATGTACTAGTATATGCCATTGCTCAAAACATTCATCTTCTGTAAGCCAGGGCTCTGTGCTAGCAACACCCCAGTGGAAAGGAGGTACTCCCTACATTGGCCTTAAAATGGCCAAGGGAGGCTCCGCCCAAAGAGGGTACCTTTTTCAGGCTTCAGGTATATGAAAGGGTAGGGATTTCACTAGTTGAATTTATGAAAGGGAAGGGAAATCTGTCATTAGTGTCTATTCAAAGGCCCAAAAGAACTGCCCAACAGATGTATTTTGTGGCTATGGTTGAACTAAAGGTAAAGGTACACATGAGTCAAAGACCCAAACAGCTGGAGCGTATCGCGGTTTCCTTGGCATGAAGCATGCCTAGGAGTATTGCTACTCCTCCCTGGATGGGATACCAGTCCATCGCAGGGTTACCCCCGGCCAGTATGTCACTGGTACCCATTTATACACTTGGGTGAAGAAAGACAACAAGGAGTAAAGTTCCTTGTCTAAGGAAACAACGCAATGGGCGGGGCTTGAACCCGGACCTCCAGATCCGGAGTTGGAGGTGTTAACCGCTGAGCCACACAACATGCCTCCTTATGGCTATGGAAAGTTGGGGAAACATCCAGGTTTTGTGAGTTATTCATATTTAAAGGACAGTGAATTTCCAGCAGTTAAAAGGGATGAATTGTTGTAAACTAGGCTTGTGAAAGAGGTATTATTTGTCAATAGAGGTTGTACAAAAGGGGTACCTACAAGGTATTCTGTCAAAAATGGTATATAAAAGGGTAAGGGTTGGACCTCTGGGTGGAGCCTCGTCGTATTAAATTTGGTTGAGTCTGGCCCCCTAAGGCCTATATTGTACAGGTTCAGAGCTTTAAAAGCACAAACTTGTAAGATTTAGCTCTTCAAAGTAAATGACTCTATCAACTTCTTTTATGAACTAAAAATCACTAGCCCTCTTGAACCAACAGTTTTTGGCCAGGAACTATGATAATTTATTCATCCATTGTTTTTCTCTAAAGCAGTATTACAATCATTACAATTTTTTTGGTCGGGTCAAAACAACATATGGATCTTTCCAAGAGTCAGTGAGTGTTCCATCCACGTGACTGATTAAGCAGTGCCTATGTAAGAGCAGGTTTTTCCAGCTTTTTTTATTGTTTCCAGCAACTCGTCAGAAGACAGCGCAGATGTTACATACACTCGCTGTTTTTCCATGTCAATTTCAATGTTGTCAATACCCCCTGGTAAAAAAAAGAGAAGATTACAAGTAACAATAACGAGAACTCTGTTATTTGTCCTCGGCAGAATTTATAGCGTTAATGCTAATGGGGCTGAGCAAATGCATGAAACAAATAATCTAAATAAAACATAACCGCGTTAAGAATCCCAAGTGGCTGGAGGGAACCAGCCGGCTATTTACAAGCATGGCTGAGGATTTAAAATCGGGACTACCCTGAACAAATTCAGCTAGTGGTCAGAATGAGACTTGAACTTGGGGCGTCTGAATTGCAACTTCGGTGATCTAACCACTCGGCCGGGTTGAAATGGTTAGATTACATCTGATCACAGTGCCCTATAAGCTAACTTTGAAATTGAAAAGCACCTTATCTCTTTAAGCCCCAAGATCCATATACAACTTTTCCAAATCAACCTCCATAAATTTCTTCGAAGAACTACTTCGGGGAAATTCTAGAAAGATCAACGTGTTTTCACTTAGGTGAATAGTTTATTTACTGTCAAAACCTTCACTCTTGATTTTGTTTTGATATGGAAGGAGAAAATTGATGTTGTGTACCTTTTTTATTCAGCACACGGGTGACAGCTCCAGAGCAGCCTTCACATGTCATTTCCACCTGAAACTCGTGACGCTAGTGAGTTAAGAAAATAAAAAGCAAATAAATTATATAGCTTGGATACTGAAAATAGGTACAGAAATTGTGGGAAGGGTGTCCCTCCACACAAAACCCACAGTTGAACTGGATCAATATGGGTATGTACTATTAACCTGCAAAAAAATATATGAAAGGGTGCATACAGGCGCACTGGATTTTCCAGACGGTTTTTCTTCCGGGCACATGAGGGCGCACCGGACATTAATGGGTTAATTAAGAAAGAAGTAACGCAAAATAAAGTGTTGTATGAGAAGGCTTCACCCCAAGGTCCCTTTACCCTTTTTGATACTACCATATCATTTTTGACAGAGAAGGTAGCCTTTCCAAAAATGGCCACCCTTTCACAATGCTACATGAAGACCTTTTGCAAACCTTGTGGACAAAGTTAATGAATGATATTATGGGAGAATATCCAATTAAAATGATACTGCACATAACATGCAACTGTTCAAAATATTTTAATTAAATGCCCTTTTTAATTCCTACATGACAAATTTCCCTGCCTATTCACATACTTCAACTAGTGACATCCCTACCCTTTAAAATACCTGAACCTGTAAAAGGTACCCCCCTTTGCTGCAGAGACTCCCCATTAAGGTTGTAATAGGGAGTACATACACCACACCATATGAATCAGGAGCCCCTGGATCCCTCAATCCACCCCGTACAATTTCACTGCTTCACCCAACCCCCACCCACAATCTGTATGTTCTGTACTTCCTTGTTTGAATACATTAGGAAGAAAATATATTTTTATCATCTAGAATCGACTCTGTTTTCATCTTCGTTTCTCAGTTAAAATCTAATGTCAAGAAAACTCTCAAATATGAACGTGTGTTCATTATCAAGGTTCGAATCAAAATGTTTTTTAACACCAAGAGTTCACTCTATTGCTGTTGCCTTATTAGCTTTGACAGAAGCATATGCTGCTGCTTTTGAAAGCTTTAAAGAGACATAATAGCAAATTTCGAATGGAAAAGGCCAAAATCAGGCTAACGAATAAGCATCTGTTTACATATTCAGAAGGAGGTTGAATTTGATATTGTTTACATATTGTTGAAAGGAAGATACAACATAATCAAAACAGCATTGTAGAAACATCGTCATCAAAGAAGAAGAGCAATCAACGCAGGGAAGATGTTTGGTCAGCTCTGATTTAGATAATTTGGCTTTCCTTTTTGTCTTAAACTGACCTAAAATGATTCCTATGCTAAGTTTATGGCAAATAGAGAAACTTACACATTTACAATCACAAAATTATACTTACAGAAGCCATTGCACGAGAACAAAAGCACTTGCGTGGCTTTCACATGTAACGAGTGTAACTGCAAGACAGTCTGGGAAGTGAGACGTCCGATCACGGTTTAAGCTAATCACCAGGGTAGGGATGGGAGGGAGCCGTATTCGTTTGGCCAAAATGGGTTTTAAAAACATTCCATCTCTTCCATTTTCAATTTATCAAATGTTTCAAAAGGTTGAACTTTCTTGCATGATTTTTTTTGGTTATATTTCTAGAAAAATCCAAATTAAAATTACACTATGTTACCCAAAGTAATTTTCCTTCTCCACCCCATTAATAAAACCCCGACAAAACACTTCTTCACTCTACCCCTGTTATGTCACTTGCGCAAAAGGGACAGAGTGTGACACAATCGTCTTTCAAAGATGGAGGGGTCAGTCGAGGTTATTGTCATAGGTGGCGGAATAAGCGGTCTCTGTGCGGCTAAATTACTTTCTTTAGAGTATGGAGTTAGTGTTGTTGTGCTGGAAGCTAGGGATCGTGTTGGAGGACGAACTAATACGGTAGAAGATCCTAAATTTAAATACACCGATTTGGGAGGTGCCTACGTTGGTCCAACACAGAACCGAATTTTACGCGTTGCAAAAGAGCTTGGAGTGCAAACCTACAAAGTCTACAATGAAGGCAAAACTGTTGAGTTTCTAGGTGGAAAACGACGAGTTTTTGCTGGCGATGTTTCCACATGGAACCCTATCGCCATTTTGGACTATTACCACATGATTCGTACGCTGGATAAAATGGGTGAGGAAATCCCATTAGACGAACCCTGGAAAGCACCTAAAGCTACAGAATGGGATAGTATGACGGTGAAAGAGTTCCTCGACAAGACCTGCTGGACCACGTATACCAAAAAGCGAATGGCGCAGATTTACAATGACGCAATGGCGGCAGAACCACAGGACATGTCTTTGTTGTATTACTTGTGGTATCTCAAATCAGGCGATGGGGTTCTTAGGGTTGCTGCTGTTGAAAATGCCGGTCAAGAAAGGAAATTCATAGGAGGATCCCAACAAATCAGCAATCGAATTAAAGACAAGCTTGGAGATAGGGTGAATTATCTTATCTACTTATTCTTAAAAAAATATAGTGGAACCCCATCTGCATCCAAGGGGTGGAGTCCCACCCCTTGCTCTAAGGTTGGTAGGTTTTTTAAAATGGCCACTTTATTTTAACATTTGCCAAAAGGTGCGACACAACATTAATTCTCCAAATTTCAATTTTCAAAGGGCACTGATGTAACGTTGAGGGTGGGTAATCTAGCCGTCTGCAGGAGACGGGGTTGCAGATAAAAAATGGAATGTCCCCACAGGGCCACAAAAACGTGGTGAATATAAGAAGGTGGTAACATTATCAAGATTTTCAGATAAGAAAAGGACTAAGTTTTCGAACTTTTTTGTTGTAAGAACAGATTATCAGAGTGGTCATAACGTTGGTTACCAGGAGAAGTTGTCCAGCAGAACCTAGCAAAGCATGTGGGGGGGGGGGGGGGGGAAGGCGGTTGTCAACTGGTAATAACTTCTACATGCAGTAAACCACATTCAGCAATAAGCAAGAAAATCTGTGTTAATCTTGCAGGTTATTTTAAACAGTCCTGTTTGTCGCTTGACACAAGATGCAAACAAAGTGGTTGTCACCTGTGAAAATGGTAAACAGTATCAAGCACAGTTTGTGATAAGTGCAATGCCACAAGCTCTTCTCAACAGTGTGTCATTTGACCCACCCCTCCCTCCCTTGAAAAATCAGCTGATTCAGAGGATACCTATGGGTTCAGTCATCAAGACCGTCACATTTTACAAGGAGGCATTCTGGCGCAACAAAGGGTTAGATGGAGTACTTATATCTGACGCTGGTCCCTCATATGTTACTGTTGATGACACAAAACCTGATGGGTCATATCCAGCGATAATGAGGTCAGTGCAAAATTCCCTGTTAGCTCCAACAGTTTTGTGTTTTGCTTGATGGTTCCCATAGCATGAAACATATTTTTTAAAAAGCAACTACTAAAAAAGGTAACCTGTTCATGGTGGAAGTGCAGTTAGCCCTGTAATCAAATAATAAAAGAGACAAAACTCAAATAAAATGTAAGAGGACTGGCAGGCCAGTTGGCTATTTACAAATGGGGCAAAGGAGTGAATTTGGGACAACCAAGAAACAAATTCAGCAAGTGTTTAGAGCAGGACTCAAACCCAGGACTGCTGGTTTGCGATTCTGACATGCTGTCCACTCGGCCACCTGGCCTCCCGGCCACCTGGCCTCCCGGCCACCTGGCCTCCCAGCCACCTGGCCCCTTCAATTTTGGAGTAGTACATTCAATCCTCTCTAAAGCTAACCATTCATAATCCCTATTTTTCCTTGAGGCAGCCTCATTGATTTCATTTAGTGAGCTTAATCTGGGTGGGTTGACTCTGTGAGAACAGGGATAGAAGAGGATATCATTAGGGGATGGAATTTTCTTGCTTTGAGACACCCTCATGCCACTTTCCCAGGTCAATTTGCAATCTCCTTGGATTTTCCCAGCCCTGTGAAATCAACATGGTGACCCACAATAATGTCATAGTGGATATGTTGTGGTTCAATTTTGCCCTTGGTTTAATTTTTATTTTTCTTTGTTTTAAACTGATTATCATACATTACCATACCCAAAAACAAAGGAAAATAAAAATTAAACCAAAGATAAAATTGAACCACAACAAATATATGATAAGTTTTATTGCCAATGTTTGCCTCAATCTGTTATTTTTAGTTTTATTATTGGTAATCAAGCACATTATTGGTGTACAAAGACTCAAGAAGAAAGAAAGCAAGCAGTTTGTCAACAGTATGCCAAAGTATTTGACAGCAAAGAGGCGCTTCACCCATATCATTACATTGACAAGAACTGGCCAGCAGAGAAGTACTCTGGGGGATGTTATGTCAGCATTATGCCCTGTGGTGTGATAACAAATTTTGGAAGAGCTCTGCGTGAACCAATAGGCAGAGTTTATTTTGCTGGTACAGAAACTGCCACTGTCTGGTCAGGTAACAGCTGTTTTAAGAATTAAATCATTTTTGACAAAGGGGACAGGGCGAGGATCCAGTTTTTTTTTGTTTTTTTTTAGCCTCTGTATGGGTATTTCCAAGGAAATAGAGTCACAACGATCTCTATTGATGAAGGGATGATCTTAAAGATTAAAGCCACAATCGCTTTGCAGTATCAATCAAGTCTGACACCATCAGTTGGACAATGACGACAAAGAATCCTGGCAAAAAGTGCGCTGCACCTTCAGATTAATTGTTTGGCATTTTTCTCATTTCCATTGTTGTTGTGGTTGCACTGAACTGGTTAGTAGCATTACCTTCCAAAGCAATTCTTGATATGCGACAATTTTGGCTGAGAAACCGACGATTTGTTGGGAAGAAAGCAACAAAATCAACATCTGCAGACACCCATACAGAGGCTTATTCTACCATACCCCACTGGAGGACATTTTACAGTCAAACCAGGTCAAGCGTACCCCCCACTAATACATTAATGAATTTATTATTCAAAAGTTGAATCCGTTGCTAGTTGTAGATTTCAGATTGATCTCTGCATTCTTGCATGTGTAATGAGCCGTGAATTCACACGCGAGGCAGTTATGAAATTTCTACCAGCTCCATTTTCCTGAAATTGGTGTAAATGTCTTCTAAGGAGCTTAATCCATTCAAAGATTTCCAGTCTGACCAAATACAGAGAAGTTTCGTAAAATATTCACTGCTCATTACGCATGCAGAAATGCCGCTTTGAATTTGACACCAGTTATGGGAACGACTAACGGATTCATTTTTCAAATAATCAATTCATTAATAGAATCTTGGGGGGTACGCTTGACTTGGTTTGACTGTAAAATACTCAGGTTTGTTGCCAACTACAAAGTGCCTTTGGATGAATCTGTGATCCAACCGTTTTCCAGTAACTTGAATATTTAATGTTCAGAAACTTTTGATATTTAACAACAGTTCACAGTTTTTCTGAATGCTAATGCTAATCATTTTAGGGTACATGGATGGTGCAGTGCAAGCAGGTGAAAGAGCTGCAAGGGAAGTACTCTGTGCGATGCGTAAGATATCACCACAGGAAGTCCATCAAACAGAGCCTCCATCACAAGATGTTCCTCCTGTGCCTTGCTGTCTGACAACATTTCAAAGCTGGCTACCAACTGTTCCCATGTTTTTAACCACTGTTACGGCAGTTGCTGCTTTAGTTAGTAGCATTTCATTGAGACATTATTTAAAATAGGTTTTCTGAAAATTATTAGGAAGAAGAGCTTAGTTATTATCTTTAAATTCCAATTTTGGTGCTGTCTTGTTATGGGCAGAGTTTTTAGTTTTAAATAGGATTAATAAAATTGGTCAAATTCTAAAGACGGGTTCGAACAAGGTGGTAAGACGCGTAACATCGCCATTCGACTTGTTTTGCAGCAAAACGTGGTAAAACAAGTTGCAAGTTTTGTGTTAACCATTTCAGCTTCAGTTGTTCGACGGCTCTACACTTAACCTTTGCTCGTATCTGTTCCTCCTCCCAGATGAAAGAAGGCAAACCAAACTGTCATAAACTGCCGTAAACTGTACCGTAAACACCCCACTTGGATATAAGCGCTTTTCCCCCCACCCCCAACCCTCCAGCTTGTAACAATTGAATTCGATTTATTATGGCGTTTTGAAGCTCGATCAAAAACCAGAAAATGCTAAACGTATTTTGATCAGCGCTGCTACAACTTGTTTCGAAGCGCTTTTTCTATTCCGGTTTAAAGAGCGTGAACAGATGTATAATCCCAGGGTTTATACGGTATGCCAACGGCGATACTGGCATAGAAAGTGAAAGTTTTCCCAAATTATGCTCAAAATTATGCCAGCACAAGTGATAAGGGCCTACCTGTCAGCACATAGCCCGCGAAAACACCCGTTTCTCCTAGCTCTTCGCGCAGGGGATCGCAGGCTAGACAGCACACCATCATTTCACTGTTTATAGCTAAGTCATTTCCAAACCCTTGAGGGATACTTTTTATGGCCTACTGCATATATTTTTGATTTTAGCTTCTTTCAGGGCTTGCGGAGTTTTTTATCTACTAACCCCGTTGTTACCCTGCGACCATACAGGAAGATCGACCCTGCGAGCAGTCTCCTTCGAACTTCCTAGATGCTCGCAGGGTACCCCATCATGGGACGATTATTCTTGTCCTCGTAGATCTCTTTTCTCCCTTTGAAAAGCTGATTTGTGTCATTAAATGGAAATAGAAAAATGAATGAAAATAGATGAATGAATAAATAAATAAATAAATTAACAGATTAATGAAAACAAAAACAAACAGATAAATCAATAACACGCTTAGGGGCTTAGCCGTGACAACACTACATACAAGCGACTTGTGTTACCAGGATCATAATTAACGCTCGAACTATCTTCTGTCATACCTTACACTGCTAGCAGAGTCGCTTCGTCCCCACTGGGTCCCAGCAGATTTCCCCACAGGAGAGCCCACAGGCAATTTGTTAACTATTCCCAGTTTTCGCTCACATGATCAGAAAGAAGTCTTCATTCTGCTCTCTGAGGAACCGAGGGTGTCTCACGAAAAACTAAAACGGGAATTGTGAACATAATTCTTGGTAAAAATTCAAACAGAGGCTCGCCAAGGATGTAACATGGAAAAAACTGTTGAAGTGATCATTATAGGTGGAGGGATAAGCGGTCTCTGTGCAGCCAAACTGCTCTGTCTTGAACATGGAGTTAGTGTTGTTGTGTTGGAAGCAAGGGATCGTGTTGGGGGACGTACATACACCGTACAAGACCCCAAATTCAAATATCCAGATCTAGGTGGTTCCTATAATTGCAGTGAAACACGCCAAAATGTTTCACGTCTGGCAAAAGAGCTTGGAATTCAAACCTACGAGGTTTGTTGCGAGGGTAAAACAGTTGAGGTTTTGGGAGGAAAAAGGAGAGTCGTTTCTGGGATTCCCTCTTCTTGGAACCCTATCGCAATTCTAGATTATTACAACATGATCCGTACTTTGGGCAAAATGTGCAATGAAGTCCCATTAGAAGAGCCCTGGAATGCACCTAAAGCTTTGGAATGGGATAATATGACTGTGAAAGAGTTTTTTGACAAGACTTGTTGGACGACCTACGCCAAAAAGCAGATGATAAATGCCATTTATGGTGCCGTTGCTGCAGAAACCCATAACTTGTCTCTTCTCTATTTCTTGTGGTACTTCAAGACTGGTTCGCATGTGTTGCAGAATCCTTCTCTCTATGAAGAGGTGAAATTTGTGGGCGGGGCTCAGCAAATTTGCAATAGGATTAAAGACAAACTTGTAGACAAGGTAAAGTGAATTTTGTTTTAGTGCTGCAACGTGTCCTCACAAAATTATCAGCTGCAGGATTAGCAGCCGGCATTGCATTTGTTTCAAGGCATAGTGGTGGAGCAGTTAACATCTTGAATCTTGGATATGGAGCTGCAGTTTCAAGCCAGGGCGTTGTGTTTTTTCCCCAGAACAACACCAATACTCTAGAGGTGGCTCCCCTGTCTGAACTAGCTCGCCGTCAATTATGCAAATGTGAGTGCCAACACAACTCTCGTGCCAAGGGGTGCCCAGTGTGCATTTGTGCCCTGTTAGGGTCTGTTAGGATAAACTTCTGACAAGCAACATTGCCTTGGAACAGTGACATAAGACTAGATGAAATGGCCACAAACAACAGTCAGAATGATGGGTTAAATACCAACAGGGACTTGGCCTATTCCTCAAAACGTAAAACAATTGTATTTGAAATTCAGACTAGGGGGTAATCTAAGCAACCCCCGCCCCATTAAGAGGGCCTTTTTTTTATGCATGTGAATTATCAGCTAGCACAAAATATGCAAACTAATGACAAATATTTGTAAACTTTCCTTTAGGTTACTTTAAACAGTCCAGTTTGCCACCTGAAGCAAGATGCAGACCATGTAGTTGTCACCTGTGAAAATGGTAAAAAATACCAAGCACAGTACGTAATAAGTGCAATGCCACAACCACTTCTTAACAGTGTCTCGTTTGACCCTCCTCTCCCTCCATTGAAAAACCAGTTGATTCAGAGAATGCCTTTAGGATCGTCAATCAAGACTATCACGTTTTACAAGAAAGCTTTTTGGCGTGAAAAAGGTTTGAATGGAATGATGATTTCTGACTCAGGTCCCGTGCAAATCTCAGTAGATGACACAAAACCTGATGGGTCATGCCCTGCAATTATGAGGTACAAAGTATGAATTAAAGATATTAGCCACAATTAAAATGTCATTGTTAAGTATGAAAATATATTAGCCACAGTTATATTGTCATAATTTGTTAACTTCAAAACCAAACTCGATCAACAATAGATTTAATATCCAGGAAAAACTGCAGACTTACAATACTCACTTCCTAGAGTCAAAGGCCAACCGTTGAGTTCAAGTTCCAAGAACATGTCACATGATTTGCTAATTGGCATAATTATTTGAATGTGTAACATAATGCGGAATGTCCTTCTACAGTCATACTATTGACTGCATCAATTTTTGGCATCCCATTTATTTAAGAAATAAAATGGTGTCGTGTGCATTTATTATTTATTTCATCAGTTTTACTGCTGGCAACCAAGCTCATTACTGGTGTACCAAGACTCAAGAAGAAAGACAGCAGGCGGTTTGTGAACAGTATGCCAAAGCATTTGACAGTGAAGAAGCTCTTCACCCGTATTATTACATTGACAAGAACTGGCCAGCAGAGAAGTACTCCGGGGGATGTTACGTCAGCTTTATGCCCTGTGGCGTGATGACCAACTTTGGGAAAGCTCTGCGTGCACTGATTGGCAGGGTTTATTTTGCTGGTAGTGAAGCTGCTACATTATGTGTTGGTAAGAAAGTGATCAACTGTTCTATAAATTAGTATACTTCAATTATCAGAGGCCTGTTTCTCATCCTGGCAACTTTTCGGACCAAAACTAGACTCAGGCCCCTAGCTAACAAACCAGTCCAATCTGTTTTGTTCACTGGTATTTATATTATTATTTTCTCTGCATAACTACTGAAATCTCTATCTTGAATATAAATAACAACAGCTTTCTAGGCCCATAAATTTTGGGTATTTTCAAGAAACGTGCTCCAGGGTAGCTTGCGAACAGCAGACGCATTTCCAGTCGTCGCTTCTCTCCCTCCAAAAAATAGCGTCTGCTGTTCGCAGGCTAGCTCCAGGGGTTAGTCATAAAATTTTAAGTGGGCAACTAATTGTAGTTTATAGATAGGTGGCGAGTGGAGAGGGAATTAGCTAGACATGCATTTTATATTATTTGATAAGTAATAATGTGTACTTTCTTAAAATTTTCTTTTTTGGAAGGTGGTGGGTGGGGGTCTGCATTATTTTCCGTTTTTTTTTTTCCAAGATAAAAAATACAAAACAAAAGTTTCATGTGAGATTACTGCTCAGTAGGTTTCATTTGAGTGGTCATACAATGTGATTTCATCTACATACAGAAAAGAGAAGTGAAAAAATTGCATCTCAGTCAGTTGGTCTTACCAATACCAGTAAGAGATAAACTGTAAAATTCTGAAAATAAGCCCCTCCATGTGCAAGCCCCTCCGAATATAAGCCCCCAAACCGGTAACGCAAAAAAAACCCGCCGTTAAATAACCCCTCCAAGTAAGCCCTCTGGGGGCTTGTACTCGGAAAATTGCCCTCAAATACAAAGTCAAACAAAGCAAGAACGGTAAATTTACTTCCAACTATAAGGCTAGCCAAATCGATTTTGAAATGCCAATTTCCCTCTGTAGATAAGCCCCTCCAAAAATAAGCCTCTCAAAAAGGGCCTTTAAAAATATAAGCCCTGGGGGTTATTTTCGGAATTTTATGGTATATGTGTACTCAGCACCTAATGTAAAAATATTCCATATAGGTTCCATGGAGGGGGCAGTTGAGGCAGGTGAGAGAGCTGCAAGGGAGGCGCTCTGTGCTATGGGCAAGATATCACCACAGGAAGCCCATCCAATTGCCCATCCTGAGCCAAGTCAACGTCTGACGACATTTCAAAGCTGGCTGCCAACTGTTCCCATGTTTTTAACCTGTTACAGCAGTTGCTGCTGTAGTGGGTGGCATTACATTGAGACATTATTTAAAATAAGTTTGCTACAATTTCACAGGAGGTTTTTAAATGCTTGTATCTGCCCTGTACCCAGTCACTCTTGGTCACTTCATCACTTATGATTTTAGTCACATTTTAGTAAAGCAGATGCAAAGAGATTGAGAGATTGGATTCTCATTTCTTTTATTCCATCACTCGACTCCACTCTTACAGTGAGCTTTTGCTCCCGTCATTCCCCTCGCAAATGGTTATGTGCAAGTCTACCTTTTACACTTCTTCTGCAGAGATACCTATAAGAAGTGGGGCATGAGGCATGGCTATTCTTGAATAAGTTTTTTTTTAATGTTTAGGGATATGTTTCTCTTTTTGATTTAGTTAGAAATTAGCCTTCAAGCCTTCAAGTTCCAGGCTTCAAGATAGCAATGTGTGGAGGTCATAAAAACTAATCCATGAAACACACCAAGGGGTTGGGGAGCGATTTTCTTCACCACCAACCCCTTCACACCTTTCTTATCAGACTGTTTGTGTGACCTCGTTACTGTCTGGGAGCCTGGAACAGGTTAGTTAGAGATGGGATATGGAAATTAAAACAGAATATCAGGAAAAAAAATTTTATTGTTGATGGCCACATACATAAATTGTGATGCAATCTAATCAAACCCTTAAAATAATGACTATAAAAAATAACAAATATCCAGATACATTGTACTTTAAAACCCACGTAATGCACTGAGTTCTTTAAATATTATTTCTAAAAAAAGGCAAAAATTATCAAAATCCGTATTCACAAAAACAATACAACATTACAAAAATTTCATTGAACAAGTATTACAGTGGTAATTATCAAACTTCTAAATTGTATTTATTGGTTAACAAATTAATACCAGTGCAAAGGAAAGAGAATTCAAGGAAAAAGCTTTGACAAAACGTTTTCCTTTTGGAAGGGAAAATTCTATAAATAATTTGTAATAATATCACCATACCAATATTCTTTACCATGACTGTATATAACATTCTTTTAATTCCTCTATTTAAAACTTTAAGTAATCACAAGTAGGCTGCACCTGTGAATGCACAGGCCTTTATTATAAACCTTGTAAGTCCCAAGGATGATCAACATCTATTTTCTCCTAATGATATCAATACATTATAAAGTAAATACATTATGAGAATCAATAAAATAATCGCCACAGGGAAAGTCCTTTGATCAGTTAACAAATGTTTTCACTTAACCAATTTCTTTAAGGGAAATGTATGGAGACAGAAACCCATAACTGGGAAAGAGCAACTCCCTTGTGCCCATGCAACAGCGGTTTCACTGACCAGTATCTTTTAATAATTATTTTATTTTTATTTTCCTGCGAGTTTTGAACATCAAATAAGTCTTACAAATCAGTCATCAGAAAACAGAGACTAGAAAATAGTATTTCTGATATATATAGCATTTACTTAATTCTTACTATGGATGCACATGCATATAAAATGGTCTTCCATTTTCATGGGAAAAAGTGCTCCAAAAATAATGATGCTGAAAATAACTTGATCTGTAAAAATGCTGTTGCGTGGACTAAGTATGGGCACCAGATAGAGATCAGTCAGAAGAATTGGATCTATGTGGATATTGGCGCTTTATGACAAATACACAGCTACCAATTCCTGTTTCCAAACATACTTAAAAGATTAGTAACATTCCACATACATTTTACACCTCAAGTCCAACCAAACCCTTAGAATTATTATTATTTATTCACGGAACAGGTTTAATCATACACAAGCTTAATCCTAATGAGTCTTCACTAGTCCCCCCTTGTAAGGCCTGTAGACTCTGTCTTTCTTTCTGTATGTAGTGTCTACTGTATGCGTAGTTGGCCAATTTGTCAATTCCACATTTCTATTCACCAAGGGAAACAGGGTGTTTTGCAGAATCTGATGTATGTCTCCATAGTGCCTGTGCTTGCTTGCATTAGTGTGGTGTAGGTTGTAAGCTGAGGAAAAAAAAAGTAATAATAATGACAAAAAGCACTTAATTTCAGTGTCAATGTATTTAGCACTAAAGTACAAATTAAGGACACTATTTTTTTGTCTCCCACTGGAGATGGAACCACCATTTTACATGGCCATCTGTGCCACACAAAGATCTAGCCTTTTTGCAGTGCAAAGGGCTGGAAAACCTTCATTTCTCAGTTACTTTAAGACCATGAGTATTGGTGCAGCCCCATGAATGCAATCGACAACCTCCTGCTCTGCAGTCAAGTGCTTTAATGACTGAGCTAATCCCGCCACAGTTAAAAAACATGTAGTGAGTCTGCTTAATTATCATAATAACAAATGTGATGTTCCTCACCTTGTTCAGCACAGGTTGTGTGGAAAGTACATTGTAGAGGCCTTTGAATGACACACCCTGTTTGACAAAAAAAAGTATTGGTACACCTGAAATGCTGTGTCACTGGTCACTTTAGAAATGAGAAAGGAACTGGGCAGAGTCATCATTTTCAAAGACTTCTGAGACTGTTATAAGGGACATGTACAAAATATTGGCCAACAGCTGACCAGCATATCCCCAATAATGATCGCAGATTTTGACTCCAGTTCTCTTCTCTTTGTAAAGTGGTGAAAAGATCTGTTATTGTGCTATGGTATTGCATAGAAAATAGAAATTATACCTCTTGTCCCATTTTGTTCATGCATGCTTTGCCCTAGAATAAAAATCATGCAAAATACATGATTATTTCAACAATACCTCAAGGCATCAAATCACAACATTAATAATTATTTATATCGGCAGCAATAACTGGAAGTGCTGTCAAGTGCACAGGCTACTAGTTTGCTCCACAGCCATTCTTTGTGTCGTCAGGCAATGCTCCTCCCCACAAATGGCTGTTGTGGGGAGGAACATTGCCTGACGACACAAAAAACGGCGGTGAAGCAGACTGACAGGTTACGGCAATATTAAAACTCTCCATGAAATGCAGTAAGACCCAGTTTAAATGTCAAAATTCTCATGTAATGAACTTACTACCCATTTGGGTCAACCTAAATGAGATAGGTTTAACAGTTGATTTAGGCATCAAGCATTTTCAAAGGGAAAATGCTTTATTGATCTCTTATGAAATTCTCCCAACTGGGTCTTGAAGGAAATTTATGAAGATAAGTCTGAAGATTGTGTATGTGGATATCAAGGGGCTAACATAGGATGGTTTTGCAACTCACAGGGGTCCTTCTGTCATCTACCACTAGTGGTGGTTCCCAGTTGTCGTAGTTTGTCTCCAGGACAAACCAGGTATTATTTGACGGATTAAGGCTAAAATACAAAAATAATACAACAAGCACAATAGTGTCATGTGATTCTAATAAATTACCAGAACTCTGAAATCATCCAAAAACAACTAAATCATTAAATTTATTATTAACACTAACATTTTTTTTATTAGTATGAATTGATTTTAATGTCTGGTACTTTTTTCCATTTTTTGGTTAGCTGCAGAATGATTAAGATAAAAAAAAACAGTAGATAGTACTATTTCAAAGGTGCATGTAGATGACCACTTCAGTGTTAGTGTAATGAACAGAGCAACCCTAGTTGAAGATTTAATGTGATCATTTGCATGGATTTTATTCGTAACTCTGGCAATGTACAAGATGCTTTCAAATTAAAAGAGGTAAAATAAACACACAACCATGCATGACTGCCAACAGTTGTTTCTGAGCACCATTTACAGTAAGACTTGACAATAATATTTACCTCATCTGGTTCAGGCACTTTGTTCGAGAACGTGTTATGACTACACCCTGTAAGATGATGCAAAACAGGTCTAAATAAATCTAAATGAAGATATGACCATACTCATTAACGTTCAAAAGAAATCACAAAGTTGCTTTTAGTATGCAACAGCAAGCTCAGCAAATGGCTTCACCAAGTCACTGAGTTTCAAAACAAGAATCAGTGCTGCTTGCATTCAGAATTAAATCAAATGCTATGTTACCTCGCCAGATTTAGTTCCCCCAAGAATGTAATAAACTGGAGCCAGCACTTCATCATTTGTCAGCATATCTCGAGCTTCCTTAAAACTGATAAAAACAAAGCAATTCAATGTTCATCATAAACAAGACATGGCTTATCTTTCAGATTCACACTGGCGGGAAACAGTGTCTACATTCAAACCTCATCACAGAGTGCAAATACTTTGTATTGTGTATATTAACTTCAAAAGTTACAATAAATATTTGTGTTAACACTTAAATGGTCAAGAGTGCTAAATTTAATGAAATGTCATGAGAAATAACAACTTTGTTCTGTATGCTGAAAGACAAAATAGAGGTACCAAGCAAGGTACCAACTGTAGCTTTTACTTGATTTCTCCACCAGACAAAAAGTTAGAACGACATTTACAATGTGCAACACAAAATTAATAGTACCACTGCACTACTGAAGATGTTTCATTTCAAACACCACTATGAGCCCAGGATATTAATTATCCACATTAACTTACACGTTAGGATTACATTTACACCATAGCACATGTCTCCAAAAGTTTTTCTAGACGAAACCTCCATTTTGTGATTTATTTAAAAAAAGCTTTGCAGAAATGAAAATGAATATTTTTTTGAGAAACGTTTCAGCTTACCTGGCTGCGTTTTCCAGAACATCACGTGTAAGAAAAGTGGACCATTTTGCATTTCTTTTGCCAAGTATCCACTCTATAATCCCTGTAAGTAACAAGATGTGATGACACACTGAGTCTAAAATAATTATGCTAAATTATTTGATAAGATTTAAATGGGCTGAAATTTAACATGCCATCACAATATTAGTGAATTTACACAACAGGATGGGAGGGGAAAGAAGATGGCAAAGCTTGTGTGACAAAGCGGGACAATAATTTTGTTTGAAACAATTTTTTGCCAAACTTTAATTTCCTTAAAACAGATCTTTTCATTAAAGACCAGAAAACCTTAATGTTAAGTGACAATCATGACAAAACACGCAATTGATAGCCATGTCACGTTTGTCACACACAAGCGTTTTGCCATCCTCTTCTTCCAGCCGTCCCGTTGCATAAACTCGCAGATAGTTTTAGCTATTCAACCATGCATGGTTCTTCTCTTGAACTTACTTTATTAGCAAGACCCTGGTAGGATCAAATTCTGACAAGCTGCATGGCCCTGAAACAGCACTTAAGTCTCGATGAAATGGCGATAAACGTCATAAAGATGGGTTAAATACCAACAGGGCCTACTCCTCACATTGCAAAATGACCATATTTGAAATTCAGGCTATGGACGTGCATACCTCCTCCCCTTAGGGGGCCTCATTTTTTAGATATATTTAATTTAGTGGTAAATAATTTTTCTAACATTGCACGAACTTACAAAAATACTACAAGAATAAATTGTAGGTTTTCTACTAAGATCAAGCTTTAAAACAGATGTAAAATTCAAGGCAGAATTGGTGTCACCTGGAAGGTTCTTAGGGTTCCAATAAAAAAATATCAGCGCTTATCATACTTATTGTTATATCTGAATTATTCAGCTACTGTGCATTCAGTGATCAATAAGTTCTTACCAATAAAACCTCCATCTATGTTGAATCTTTCATTCACTGTAAGAGTAAGCACTCCCTAATGAAAATCAACAATAATAAGCTTTATAATAATTATTATTACTATTTTTCACAAACACAGGATAGCATGTGAGCATTAACAGATTATATTATTCATTGCTATTTCACAAATAACCTCAGGGATGAAATACACGCCAAAATGCCACTGAAACGGAACTATTATTGTAAACATTGTATTCTTTTTAATTTTGAAACAAATCGCCTAAATTAATCCAAACTAATTAGCACATGAAACTTGATTGAAAATTAGATTTTATCCAGGGGATTTGGTGACCCATGGTGGGAGGCGGCAAGATTTGTGCCATATCAAGGAGATCATTAGATACATGTAATTTGGGAGAGTTGGCATATGTAGCTGGCTGCTGAATACAAAGCTTTTTCTCTGTAGGTTGTTACCACTAGTAAGTACATTAACGAGTAAGAAACATCTGGCACAAAAATGAAAAACCGGGCCCTTGTGTTAGATTGTTAAGCTGTCTCTCATAAGTTAAATGGAATTCTCACTGGCTTAAGTCCTGATATGACACCGACATATCCAGCAAAGGCGACTGTTTTGTACACTGTCTGGCCATTTCTCTGAAAATAAAGTACCAGTAGTAATCAATTTGTTCTATTTAACAAAGTTGGAAGTAATATTGTCAAGTCTCTATGGAATATCTCATTAGGAATTATAGACCACATGCCACACAGACCATAATAAAATTATTTTATTAATGATACTTACACGGTAGTCAATATTGACAATAAGTGTCCTAAGAATTTCACTCAACATCCAAGTGTCATTCTTTTGATCCCACCTAAAAAAATTTAGCCAAAGCCAAATTAGTGGAGCTCTCAAAAAAATGGACCTGAGACAGTAGATGATTTTATCATTTCCAAAATTTCTTTCATTACCAAATTTTATTACCCATGGCACTCCACTGTGAGAGCTTTGTGTTCAGGACAGCTCCACTATTACCTGCAGTATTCTTTGTACCCACCCCACCCCTCCAGGGTGCAACTGGAGTGGTATTGTGAAATACATGTAGAAGCCAAGAATACACTTTCATAGACTAGAACTGATTGGAAGTTAAAAGTGGTGTAATTGCAGCACTACTTTTAAGTTAAAAAATTTAGTACAAATACCTTAATCAAATCTCAAATGGACAGATAAATTGCTTGAGAGTCAGATTGCACTCACCCAAGAAACAGACCAAAATCCAAGTTTCGAGCATGAAACAGATTCCCTGGAAAAAAGTTTCAGGCATGTAAGGATTACATAACCCTTAAATTACCAACAGTTGCATCTAGAGGCTGTAAAACTTTATTCATGAATAGTTAAAGTAGAATAAAGGAAAGAACCAGTATTCTCTAACTCAAAAAATGGAGCTTAAAAATGCACCTGTTTTATCTTCAGCAACAATAGAAGTACAAAGAGTAAAAACTTCATAAAAGATGTTGTACAGCACAACTTCACCTAGAAAGACAAGAGAAGAATAAATGCTATAAACCTTGGAACATTAAATAAGACAAATTCTGATGCTTTTAGGTGAGTTCATGATGGTGAAGATGAGGATAATGACACAAAAATAGCTGGACATTAAATATTAAAAAAGAATTTTATAGATCTCTTGCAATTGTTGAGCAGTAGAAAGGGAGAGAGGAGCAAAATAAATTATTCCTTCATACCAAGAGGAATTCCTGTTGCTTGAGATAATCCCTTGATTTCATCCCCATATGGCGCTGGAAGCGTGTCAGCCAGAGGACCCTACGCAAAGCAAAAGATTAACAAATAAAGGTCCAAAGTTTAGATGGTGTAGTTGTAGTAAAGGCACAAACTCTTCACAAGGCCGACAGCCACAGGGCCACTTTATAAAGATCTGAATTACAACTAGCACATAATACAGTGGAGCCTACAAGTAGTATGCTGCTTGCACCCCTGGCCTAGATAGAAATTACCGACCCCCTCTTTGCATGGCAGTTCATTGCAAATTCTGAGTAAAGTGGTTTCTAGCGAGCCTAAGATTTCACCGACCGCAAGTATCCAAGTAGACTGAATTTGGGACAAGTGCGATGGCATGGAAACTATAGGAGAAATTACTTCAAATGGAGCAAAGCAATCAAGGAGTCAAGTATATATGCCCAGATAATCATGTTAACATACCAAGTCTTTGTCTATAATTCCAAACAACTTGCCATCCATGATAAAGCTTGTAAAGTTCTTGATGTAGCTCAGCAAATTGAGGAGCTTAAAAACAAGAACACACAATTTTGAAAAAAAAGCAGAACTGACTTTTTTGTTCAATGTTAAATGATAAAAACTTTTATTGAAGAAAAAAAAAGAGGGCTGACAAAAAGCAAATCCCCAAGATGACAAGAAAAATGCATATGCAAGCTGGGTTTGGGGCAAACGTATAAGATTCCAAGATTAAAAGAACCAAACAAAATACTTCAAGATTTTGAGATTCAATCACCACAAACGATTTTGAGATTCAAAATATTCCAAGAGCTAGCTATAAGACTTTCTAGGTACCATATTCTACACATAACTAAGCTCGAAAAATAACACAGACCACAACACAGATTAACAAAAAACATGATCCACCTCTTTTACTTTCTTGCTTGCAAGATCATTGTACCTCTGGTTTGCAGGAAGATCAAGGTTCACAATTTCCCAGCCTACTTTCCTAGGGAATAAAAACAATAAACAATACAGAGATTCAAAAGGGAACTAATGTTGGTTAAGAGGAAGGTCCGCGTTATCTCCCTCCTCTTGTCCAATGCACACTTCTGGAGTCTTCAACAGTACTTTCAGAGAGTTCTAAATGATTTTCATGCAGTTGTAACTTTTGTTTCTGCGGATCAAATCCTGTGGTGTGACCATTCAAATGAAACTTCTTCAGTAGTACTTTCACATGGTAGACTTTGTTTTGTGTGCAGTTCTAATTTTATAAAACTACACACTATGACCAATCAAATCAAACATCTTCAGCCACACGGTTGTGATCGACTTTGACACTCCTCAGTCCTCAGGCTAGTAAGACAATTAATATTATCACAAAAACTTGCTAAATATATATATTTTTTCTAATTAGATTAAGACCATACCTTTCCTTGGGTGGATAGGCATTGTTAACACAGTCCTTGTCTGAAAACTATCAAATAAATTTACTGTGTATTATTTCTGTGAGCATGACAAAAATTTTAACAAAAATGTAGCAGATCAGAGTGAATTAAATTTAATTTGTTTTTTAATAACTGTCAACGATATTCTTCAAGTGAGAGTTTGGTGAGAGTTGCAACCCATCCCAGGCTAGCTACACATCCCAAGGATTTGAACGTGGGACAACCAAGAACAAATCCAGCCAGAGTTTGTTAGTGGGACTCACACCTGGGACTTCCTGATTGCAAATCTGATATGCCAAACACTCAGCCACAGTGCCTTATCACTCTGTTATAAATTGTTCCAGGTGTCCAGAGGGTATATAGGGGTGGTGCAAAGAGAATGGAGCAGGAAAAAATGGCAAGAGGCCACACCCCTCCCTTCTAAGTCTGATTTGAGGACTTCCAAGGGGGAGAGGGGTATGCTGTCGCTTTGTTGGTCTTATCTAAGACTGCATGTTACCTGGTAGGTTAGGAAAAATGTCGCTGTCGGTTCAGCATAAATTTTTGCGATACTCAAATTGAAATTTACCGAGAATATAGTGCATTAATTGTTATCAACCTTCCACCCTGAAGAGACTATTTTTGAATGTGAATACTATAATAACAACACGCTCCAAAGAAAATAACAGAAAATGTTTGTAAAAAAAATTGAAGAGAGTTGGTTATTTGGCTAACAAAAGAGCCAAAATGCAAAAGTGACCACATTGTCACTTTCAAAACTTAAAAAATGGACTGTTGCTGTCACAGTTTTCCTCTTTTTCTGTCAACTGTGGGTGCTTTCCAAGAGGATTGCTGCCAGTTTTCGGGACTATGTTGCCTGGCGCTTCTACCCCTTGGTAGCCCTCTGATCTGGAAGATTTACCAGACCTCCTTTCATTGTAAACAAAGCCAGAATCTTGTTTTAAAATCTGGTGATCATTAAGATTTCAAGGAAACAAGTTGCAACTGTGAAGCAGGAAAATGTCATGTTGGCCTCAGTCTCATCTGCCCAAGTTGCCTCATCAGAAAAAGAAAGATTCAAATATCCCCTTCCCCGGTAAGGTCAGTCAAAACACCCCACCCCGGGAACAATACCCGGCCCTGCCCAGCCCCCGCCTCCAACCCACCTCCATAGCAGCATGTTTTACCTCTTTGAACTCACCTTGTGCAGCATACGTTCGAACGAAGGGTCTCCTTTGATCTTAGGAAATAAAATTAACGAAAATTCAACTTAATTAGATTGCAAGTCAGTAAATCCCTACGTAATCAAGTTGTGTGTGATTTATACTTTCAATTTCGATTGACCAAAAGAAAGAAGCTTTGCACGGAGTCTGAAAGACATTGCAGCGACGCAAAAAGTTTAGGAGTAGTCCAGCTTTAACATGCGTTATGTTGCTAACTATGTCTCTAGGATGTAATATTTATAAGGTTCATTTCAAACATGCTTTGACAAGTTCCGATCCTCAGCTTCTCTTGGAAAGATGTGCTTACCAAATCTACAAGGTTTGCTGGAATTCGGCAAGTTAAAACCAGATTCCAAATGTTATACTTTACCGAAGCCGTTGAAACTGCTCCAAGGAACATTACACAGACCAAGAAAACCCAAATTCGTTCCATCGCGCTTGTAATAATGACAGAAAAGCCGAAGAAACTAGAGCTTCAGCAAACGCTCTCAACCTGCGACTATCAGCGTTTGGGTGAAACCCCAAGAAAGTCATATGACCATTACAGCGCACGAACTGGAACAACCTCCCCGTCTGGGGAGGGGTAAACACGAGACACCCAATGGTGCAGGGTGCTGTCGGGGTTCTTTTTCCTCTCTTTAGCACTCGCTGTCACCAAAAGAGTAACGACATTGGAAACATCATTTTGTTGAAAGGTAAAAAAAAAAATACATCACGTTATCCAACGAAAGATTACTGTATGCAAGAATTGATAAAGTTAATACAAATTCATTGATAAGAATCTATTTTAAAAAATATATACAGTGGAACCCCGTTACTACGGTCTCCAAAGGGCCAAAAAAAATTGGCCATAATAACGAGGTGACCGTATTAACGAAGGTTTCTTTACAAGAACAAAATACAGAAATGGACGTTTTTGCAGGGCCGCCAAAAAAAAGTGGCCGTAATAAAAAGGTGACCGTATTAACGAGGTGGCCGTAAGGCGGGGTTCCACTGTATATAAAAGCCCTCGGCTTCAGGGTTAAAAATAAAGAGATTGTGAAGTGTAAAGAGCAACACAGGCAACAGAATGAGTACCCTCCCTCTCCCCACAATGTTTCCTCGCGCACAAAGAAAAAACTGATGCCCGTGGGTAAAAAAGTGTTGGCTTTCCTAGCCTGCATGCAAACAAAGGAAAGTAGGAGGAGTCTACAAGCAGTCTCTGGGTTCCCGTTCTGAACACCTTCAGTTCATAAGAAATGTGCGCCAAAAAATGTAAGAACTTAGGGTCCCTCCCCCATGCCCTAGTGCAAACCCATCAAAGTATCGTAGCTAAGTGATTGGTTGCCTTGAAGGCAAACAGTGTAATGATTAACCATTTCAGCTGTCGGGGTAAGAGGGACAACCCCAAACAGCCCAGAAGTGGTAAATGTGACATGCTACTGTCCGTAGTCTTCATTACGGAGAAACTTCCTGAATCTCTAAAATGCGCTCACAAGGATGAGGATTTCTAGAGTCAAAGTTATCGTCTGTCTCCTAATATTTAGTGTTGTGGTTGGCCTTGAACTTTTTCTTTCGCGTTCAAAATCGTCCTTTTCCAACGCACGGAAGTCAGTCAAGGCATCGTCATCTATTAAATCTTGGATTTCCGGTAAGATCTTTGACTTCGAGCTTTGATTTGTATGACTATGAATTACAGTATCGCGGCTTTACATTTTCTATTGATTTCCACTTCTATTTTGTTTATGTCACAGCATTTTGGCAATTTTCTGTTTGATTTTACTTTGCTTGCAAGATTTATATTAATTCCAAAAGACAAAGAACGTATTCGAACTTCGTTTCTCCTGACTTTGATGATTCAACATCCAGAAAATAGGCGTCTCCTTTAATAAAATGCCACGTTTTTTGCAAATTTCCAACAAGGCTTTGTTTACATTTTCTCCAGTATCTGTGTAAATAGGGGAAATTATCAGTGCTTATACAGAAATTGCCAGCTCTGGGAAGGGTCAGTAGAAATTTGATACAAGTGTTTAACTGTTGTTGTGATACCTTTGTGCAATTTGTGTTTGCAACTCGTTTCGATAGAAATAGTAGATTTCACCAATTTATATTTGTTGAGCAGAGTGCTCAAACCTCGTTCAAACTGCTTGCCAGCTGAACAAACAAACCGAGAATGGAAAGTCTTGTATTAAAGCTGAATGTTTTTTAAAAGATTTTTGAAGAGAAAAAGAGCAGTGTTTTCAGTCCCCAAAACTTCCTGCTTATGTGCGAGACGGCACATTATTTTAATATTTTACATTTCCAACGGTTAATAGTACAATTTTTTTGATGAAATAACTCGATGGATGGAACTTTTGAACTAGATTTTATATTGGTGTAGTGGTTTTGTTAAATCCGCTGCGACCATGCATGGCGCAGGCAATGATACCCAAACGCCACGCAGCGTCCTGTATTCTAAAGATGTTTGTAGAATAATTGTGTGATTTTTGTCATCTCTAAAACTTGCGACATGTAGTTTCGGCAGACGTTTTTAAACTTTGCGGCGTGCAGTCAATAGTTCGCGCGAAACAATAAATTATTCAAATTTAGAGCTGTTTGATATTCCCGCTGGTCTAAATAAAAAATAGTGTACGTTTGTGAGACAAGGGTGTGTGAATTTCACAGGGTGCCACTGTATGAACTGTATATAATTTTATCTATTTTTACTTTTTCACATACTCTTGGGCTAGTTTTTATTTGTGTTTTAATATTTTAATCAGTTTATAATTACGATTAGTCCATTTTAAACCATTTTTAATGCATGTACTTAAGTTTTTTAGGGTTTTTTTTTCAAAAAAATAGTTTTTTAATAGATAAGGTTTCTTATATTTGTATATGCATAATTCACATTTTATCTTCTTTTGTATTTTTAATTTGTCAAGCGTTTTTAACTTGAGCCTCTGGCTCGGAAGTTGTGCAAATACTTCCCACGTCTTTGACATTAAATAAATTATTCTATTCTGTGACTATTATGATTAAGTAAATAGGGAATGCAGCTGTACTTTTAAGTGCTGACTTTGCATGTGGAACTAAAAGCAGAAAAGGAATGTCTTGTCAACTGTAGATAGAGGGGGGAGGAGTTTGAAATGTGTCTTTTTCTGTTTTGTTGTTTCTAGTACATGCATCAAAAAAATTATTTCTAACAGCAGCCAGTGTTAATTTGTGTGGTATTCTAAGCTTTCAGTGTCCCAGGTTATTGATATTAGGCTGATTTAGCAACAGAACGGGAACGTCATTTGACAACGGAAAAGCGCGCTGAAAGGACTAAATTCGACTTCCGGTGCCCAATTTGCCACTCTGCCATCGGTCAAGCCAGTTGTTTGATTGGTGCGTGCCGTCATCAACTGACGTTCCCATTCTGTTGCTAAATCAGCCTATTGTTCCACGAATCATACCCCAGGCATTTACTACAGAGATTAAAAATTCCCTGAGTTTTGCACTTCCTTAAAATCCCATACTAAAATGCCTTTGCCAAAAACCATACCCTTAACAGTAGTACACACCAAATACATAGCTTGTGTCGAAGGGTATCCTCTCTCAGATATTAATAAAAATTGTTATTTCGCAGGGATCAAAGGATTATCTGGGAAAGACTCTGTTGTAAGTAGGCTTTTTAATACTTACCAGTGCATAGGACTAAGACTAGGATTTTTTATATATGGAGGGTTAAGGCCTGAAGGAAAAAAGGGGACCAACAATAAATTATAGTATCATTCGATGCAAATTGTTCTTCCTTTTAATTAGCCGAAAGCCCACCACATGACCTGCAAATAACTGCCTACAAATAATGGTCTGCTCATGCGCGATGTCGTCCAACTGTGTTTTGCTGCAAACTAAACAAAACCACGCTTTTATCCTTCTTTTTATTTTTCTTATGTGAAAATGGCAGATCGCTTCGCTTCCCGAGTATATTCATAAAAAAACCAACTTGGTGATCAAATGATAAAACAATTCTTGAACTCAGTTATCGCAAAATATCGTGATTTGTCAGTGTCTCGCAGATCAATAAATATTTGCCTCACTGCATGCCTTTGGCTTTGGCTTTGGCTTGCCTGACTGACAAATCACAATATTTTGCTCAACCTCATCCAATAATTGTTAATTGTTAAATTATATTGTAAGAAAGGTAACCAATGGTAGACAATAGTTAAGGGATGGGGCCAAAGTGGAATTGTCAGAGTCAGGGGTAAAAAGGTATATACCACCAAGGCAAGAGTCAGGATTATTTAAAAAAGGCATTACTGTTCCCCCGGCCCTGCAGTGGCATAGCTAACAACTTTCCGGAGGTCTGCTCAGTTTTTCAAATCAACCCTATCATGTCTCCCAGAATGTCTCACACAGGTAACTTGATTAAATTTCTGTATTTATCAGAAAGTGACGTAATCATCTTTCTCTGTCTTAGGACCCTGGGGCCCATTTCTCAAAAGTCCCGGTAACTTTGCGGGCCCGAAATCGAATATTCAAACTGAAATATAAAGAATAAGAGCGCGGGTCCTGGCTAGCAAACTACTCAATTTTGTTTCATTAACTCATAGTTTTATCATGTTAGATGCAAAACTATTGAAACCTTGATCTTCAATGTAAATGGAGACAGCTTACCGTGCCCATTAATTGTCGGGACTTTCGAGAAACGGGCCCCTGTTCTTCTGGCAGCGTTCATGGGTCTTGCTTGTGTTGAAATCAGGGAAAAACATGGCATTTGGTTTTCGTATTAGCTTTCAATTTTAGCTGTTTTTTATTTATCTTCAAAGTTTTTTCTAGTATGCATTAATTTTTGTACTGGCATGCAGGTGGCAGAGTACACCCCTGCACCCCACAAGTACTTCCCCCACCCCTCTCCACCTGGATGCCATGTACAGGTGGTTCCAGGGAATAGTAGCTTCCTTATATTAGCTTTAGACTTAATGCTGTCTCCATTTCAGGTTACAAGTGGACAAAGACTAGAATCGGTGAGAAAAGCATGCAGAAGAACAAAGAAATCTTGGGATTCCCTCTCACTAACAGAGAAAAAGATCCTTGCCAAACACATCTTAGTCAATGATGAACACAAGTTCCTGTTCTGCGCTGTGCCTAAAGCTGCCTGTTCAAATTGGAAAAGAGTGTTGATGGTGATTCAAGGTGAAGCAGTTGATGCTAATGCTATTCGCAGAGTCAATCACAAGGGCTTTACAACATTGGAAGATCTACCTCCTTTGGCGGTTAAACGCACACTTAGAGAATACTACAAGTTCATGTTTGTTAGGGACCCTCTATCCAGACTAGAGTCAGCATACAAAGACAAGTTTGTTCGAAATAACACTTCCTTTCACAAAAGCTACGGCCGAAAAATAATCAAACATGTACGTAAAAATGCTCCAGTAAATGCTAAAGGAGATGATGTGTCTCTAAAAGAGTTTTTACAATATGTATCAGAGAGTCGTGTAGAAGATATGAACGAGCACTGGATGCCACAGTTTGAGTTATGCCAACCTTGTGCAGTTTCATATGATTTTATAGGATCAGTTGAAAATCTTGAGAGTGACGCAACTGAAGTATTAAGAGAACTTCATGTGGAGGAGCAGGTTTCTTTTCCAAAGCAACAG
Source organism: Porites lutea (assembly GCF_958299795.1). Lineage (NCBI taxonomy): Eukaryota > Metazoa > Cnidaria > Anthozoa > Scleractinia > Poritidae > Porites > Porites lutea. Next base: position 3,122,943 of record NC_133209.1, read on the forward strand.
TCATGGTATCAAACAACAGGAAAGGGACATTATGATACAAATCTTGCAGATGTTCCATCCAAGCTGTTGCAAAAAGTAGTGTCAAAGTATGCCAAGGATTATGTGTTGTTTTCATATCCAAAACCTGATGTCTGATGAAAGAGTCTTAACACAAAAACAGAGGTGAATGACTCTACATAAAAACCTTGGGCAGTTTGATGGTGGCAAGACGTGCTCATTCGAGCAAGGGCCCTTATTAGTATGGATGTATTTTTGAGGAAATATAGCACTTCATGATAATTATAATAATAACTTTCCAAAAATTATTGCAATGCTACCTGTTGTACTAGAATTTATTGACCATAAAAAAATAATTTTCATTTTAATTCTCAAGAATAATATATATTTTATTTATGTGGAACTGTTTGTGAGGCACCATGCCCTTAATTTTCCTCGTCTGATAGCTTAAAATCAGTTAAATAATGATATTATATTTTATATTAACACTTACAATATTTCTGTTAGCTCCTTTTCACAGAACACTTTGGGCAAACTGCCATGAAGCTAGTGTTGTAATTTGAAAAATTCTAAACGTCAGATTCACATCAGCTTTTCGCTGCCATTTTAACAAACCTGCTTTGTCAAATAAAGTATGTATGTATCAAGAGGCCATACCCTGGGTACCAGAAGTTTTTTTCTCGAGTGCAGCTAGACTACAAGCAGTCTCTCTTTTTTCTTTGTCCGTCAAGCTAAACGCCTCAGACACGCAAATGACAACGCGCGAGACTGAAGGTGCGAGACAGGAGAGGTTACTGCCCTCGTTTCTCATGTCTTGCTCCGTCTAGCGGGCTTCCCCACCAACACTATGCTAGCGAAAAAGAGGAAGGAAAAACACTGCTGGAAAAGGCAATGGAATTACATATCAGCGGACAGCGCATAGAAAATTTGGGGTAGGGAAGGGATGTTCAAGTCTTCTTGGATTATAACAACACAATTTGTTTCTCCCCTTTTCCGCCACAAGCATTGCAACTGGAGACAGAACGCTGACTTTTAAGACTGGCAAACTTTTAAGTTTGCCAAAACTTCAAACTGGCATCTGCAATTTTTGACCACAATTTTTGCCAAGTAATAAAACTGTTACATACAGATGAACCCATATTCACAGATAGTCGCATTCAATTACTTTTTTATATGTATCTTTTGGTGTATTGCAGGTCCAAATTTTTCAAAACAAAAACATTCCACTGGCAAATGCTACATTCTGTACAAGTATGAGGTAAATACCATACCATAGGTGCCCCATGCTCTGATAAACGCCCTCCCCAAATAAGCGCCCACCACCAAGGCCATGATATTAAATAAGCACCCCACCAGCCCTCCTCCTCACTTTCTCACAAGGGAAAACAGTAAGCATATGGACAATGCTGAGCTTGATTATCAAGTATTATGTTGTTGGCTTTATGTTTAAGTGGATGTCAGTTTTAAGAATTTGGCCACTTTGCTTCAGTTAGTAATTAGTACCCCCTCGATTACATGCCCTCCATCCAATAAGTGCCCATCATTTTTGCTGGAATTTAAAATATGAGGAAATACTGTATAGAAAAACTTACACAAAATACAAAGGTAAACAGTCCAGGAGAGCAAAGACTTGGTGAGACCAGGCGGATAAACATCATTTCAAAGGAACTTTATTGTTTCACACTGTTACTAACAAACCAAGTGCAAATCCAGGTCTAAATCCAAATGTTACCAAAGAATGGGACACAAGAAAAAGTCATTTCAGCCTCCACCTGTACAACGACTAATACACAAAATTTGCCTGGGTACCCCGTAGAAGGGTTCGTGAAAAATATTCTCGATTCCTAAGCTTTTCTTATTATTGTGGATGACGCTGGACCCAAGGTTCTGGAGACCAGAATGCAACCATTACCAACATTTAGTCTTGTGCGTTTGGGTTAAGTGTATGTTCACCCCATGTAAAGGAATCCGGATTCTAAAATCTAATAAAATTTTTCCTTGTGGAATGTAGGAAATTTTTTATTGTGCAGTCTGGAATCCTGAGCATTGGAATCCAGGATGCAGCTCAAGGAATCCGGAATGCCCCACTAATGATTGGACTGCGGAATGCAAGTTCCATTGACAAAGACTGGAATCCAGAATTTAAGACTTCTTGGATTACCCTACAAGGGGTGAGCATGTGTACAACTTTCGCTCTCCATTTGTCTTTAAAGGGCAAATATTTTTGTCAAAGTTATTTAAAAATCTTTAAAGTCTACAACATTATACCAAAGTTACATAAAAATAAAGTTTGTTCTTAGATTTCTACAGAAGACTACACAACAATGACAACAACAACAAACTTGATGATCAAGGATGTTTGTGTGTTCTACAAAAGTTCAAACACAACGATTGCCGACAAGTTGAAAAGAGGTGGAACCCTTTTGGTCGTTATTTGACAACTACCAAGTCTTTTTGTCCATAGAAATGTAGCCCTGTTAAAATCTTCACTTCTACTGTTAACGCTATTAACACTATATTTAACGCTACTGTGCTTTGGTTAAATTGCACCTTTTTGACATAAAATTTTCTGTACTTTAACAAAATCTTGACCCAAACCGTTAAAAGAAGTGAGGATTAGTAAAAGATTATTAATTTTTTTTACTTTCCACTCCCCAAATTCCACTAAAACTCCACTTTGACATTTTAATCATAACCCAAAAAATATTCTGTTAAAGTAACATACTACTCAAGAACTTCTTTTGAATGGTTACATATTAGGATTTTATCTAGAAAAACTAACAAAAAATCTTAGGAATATATTACGACATTCAAGGTTTGCTACACTGTTCTTTATTTGTTTGTTTGTTTACTAAAGAATACAAATTTCGAGACACCTTGACAACTCATTTACGGCTGCTACTTTAAGTCGCACAGAGTTCCCCAGGGTCCCTCCCTTTCCCCCACCCCAACCCGTTTATGTCCCATTTGTTGCTGGGAAGGTGTTGGGTGCAGCCCATTTGCTGCTCTTCAAAATCATGATGCCAGGACAAGGCAAAAGGGAGCTTGAGCGACACATGTCAACCAGTAGTGGACATTTTGTTCACTTTTCAGCCGTGATTTTGAACAAATATTTTGGCAAATCCTCTCAATAACAGTAAAAACACTTAGTAATACAAATATTTTAGCATCATGGCATATTAAAAGAGAAAAAGGTTCACTTCCCTTTGACGAGCGTTGCTCAAAAATAAGGAACTTAAGCACCAGAGGTTCTTGTTTCACAAACGGCATGGCTGGCCGCACAGAACTGGATCAGGGACGCAGTTTGTGCACCAAACGCAAGTCATTAAACAAAACAATGTGAAACCATCACGGACGCGGACAGAAGAATTCAGTTGAAAATGTCTTTATTTCTACTTTTGTATGATGAATACTCTTCGTAGAACCCAGAATTTGAACCTCTGGTTTCAACCTGAGAACTCGCGTTTTGAAGTCCGTGCCCACAGCTCAAGAACGTCTTGACATGCGCAGTGGCTGTCATGCTGCAAAAATACTTCTGGTTAGCGTCCGTGGTACTAAGAACATGGTGCTTAAGTTCCCTAATGTCGCTTCTTGAACTCCCTAAAGTTAACACATTTCCCCTAAGCTATATAGGAATTTTATGTAACTGTTGCGTGACAAAACTTTGACATTAGACTACTACAACAGTGGGGTTTTGGCGAAACAACATGAGAACATCGAGTTCGAGGCTTGGGTGACTGAAAACTGCGGAGTCTAAGTTCTCTGCGATTCCAGTTGTCATCGCATTCCGCAGTGTGACTCCCTTCCCGGCTCTGTGGGGCACACTTGGAAAGTTTATCATGTTGAAGTTTACACTGTGGACAAACGTAACGATTTGAAGTCTCTCTGCCATTAGAGAAAGACCTCGTTGAAGCACTGTGTTTCAGGTTTTCTACGCAGGGTCCACTTTTACCTTCATCACTTTCGTCAGAATCACAGCTCTTTTTGTTTCCCCTTGACCCAAGTGATTTAGTTAGCATTAGTTCTTTTCGGTTTGATGACTTCCGGCGCAGGAAATCTGTGATGCGAGCTTGTTTATTTGCGATGTTATCGTCCACTGATGTTGCGCTTTTAGAACGCTTACGCTTTGCAGCCACTCTCATTGAGTTGTTTTCAGTCCTCTCTGAATTGACCATGTTGTCCTCTCTGTGCGGATTGTTCTCTTTCCGGCTCTCTTCATCCACTTCTGGTTTCTCAGAAGCTTGGTTTTCACCTCCAGTTTCACTATTCGTTGTACTCTGAGGAGCCTGTGAGCATGTTTCAAATGACACTGCGTCAATACTCTGGCTACCATCCGCAGAAGCCTCAATTTCAGTCAAGCTCTCCTCATTAGTTTTCCCTCCAACGTTTGGAAATGATAAATGTCGACTAGTACGCCTCCTGGCCTTCCTAACCTGCGCATGCTCACTAGCCTGCTCCAGTGTGGCCTCCGTAACCTCAGTTACAGAGCTGCGCAGAAAACGCTTATGAATTATCAAGCTGTCTTCGCACGAGCTCTCTGACTTTACTCGAGTTCGTTTTCTGCTCGCTGGTTCATTGTCACTATTCTCTGTAATTTGGGATTCTTTTTCGTCACCAGCTATTGAATCTGTTGTCTGGTTAGAGTTGGAAGTTTGACTAACAGCATAGCTGCTTCTTCTAGTTCTCCTTCCCAATGATTCTTCATGTTCCCCTTCTGAGTTTTTTACGACATCGGAAGCCCCACGCGTACTTCCTTTGTTGACGGGTTCGTCTCCAACCCCCTGCTCCGTGCTAGAGCAGTCCCCAGAACTGCTGGTACTACTAGAAGACTCAACTGTACTACTAACACGAGAGGACAGAGAATCCGCGAGGCTGCCACACCCATCACCCGCCGCGCTACCATCACCACTAAAATTGTCCTTGCAAATGGCGAGCACCCACTCGACTGACTTCTCATCCAGGTCAGATGATTCGTCTGTCATCACCTCGTACTCTTTCCAGAAAACTTCCTCGCGCGCACGGTAGAGTTCACGTCGCATTTTCTCTCGCTTGGTCACCATATAACACAGATTACGCAGCTGAAAAGGAAGATGAGTGAATGACAGTCTTAAAACAGGTACGTGGAATACGATCCTCTGGATGAGCATAGTCTTGAATAGGACTGTTGTTGCGAGCAGTACCAAACCTTAAGTCGATTCATCCAACAGCAATTCGCCTGGACTTAAGTCGATTCGCCCGATGTGTATTTGACGTTCTGTGCCTAAATTAAAATCTATGATAATATTTCCACCGTGTTGTCTGGGCGAAACGCTGTTGGGCGATTCAACAGTGATTCTTGACAGTGACTCACTTTCTGACTACCTGTGCGACAGTCCTCATCACAGTCAAAGTTCATAGTCTACAGTCAGTTGAGGGTAACTATGGTTACTGACTCAACTGGTCAATTAGGTCAACGTGTTACTGGTCACCTGCCAGCTGAGCTGTGATGTGATTGGCTGTAAGGACTCTAAGGATCAGTGGTAGTGGTTTTAGGTTTTTAAAGTCCTGTTAAGAGCAACAACTGATACCTTGATTAACTGCATTAACGTTCAACAACACACAGGAATAGTAACAAGTCTGGTCCTGCTAGATAGCATTATACATTGTATAAATTACTATCCAGTAGATATGTATTAGGGAAAACAAAATTATCCACTGAATAGCGTTATCCACCTTTCTAACTACTCGGCTCAGGCCTATTAATTTACTATGCTAAGCTAGTAATTGAAGATTACCCTGTTCAACGGAAACCATTACTAACTAAAAAGTACTAATGCAATGACCCACCTTTTCCAGATTACAACGCAGTTTTACGATTCGTTCCAGCTGTGCTTGAAGATTACTCGAAGAATTCACCGCACCCTTCGAAATGAACAACAGACATTAGAGTCAGCCTGCAATTTCATTTTTAAAAAAATATAAAACGCTAACGTGGAGTGTACTATGATGTCAGCAGTCTACAACTTTTCTTCCAATTAGCCACTATAACGACATATTAGGTGCACACTTCATGTACTTCAGGCACATGCATTAAATGTGGCTAGATGTAATTTGGGTTAGGTTAAAATCTGCACGACGCTTTCCAGCAGACTCCTTCACTAATTATTGTAAGTGGGATGGTCTTGAGCATTTGCAGGGCTCTAGTAATTTTACAGCCCTTTCACTGAGGTCAATCATTTTGCTCACATTGTTTTCGCAGGCAGTAGCTTTAGCCACCTTTTGCGCCCAGTCCTCCTTTCCCTCTGGATATCCTTTGGTACACTGTAAGTATCGGCACATTTCTCTACCAAGGTTCTCAGCGTGACAGTAGTGAGTTTACGCAACAGGACGACAGGAAGAAGAGGACAGCAAAACGTGACAGGGCTATTACTTGTGTGTTGTGTCATGATCTTCACTTAACGCCAATGTTTTCTGGTCCTTTACAAAAAGATCTGTTTGAAGGAAAGTGGAGTTTGGCAAAAAGTTGTTTCAAACAAAATAACTGCCACGCTTGTCACACAAGGTTTGCCGTCTTCTTTCCTTTCCCATCCTGTTGCATAAGTTTACTAGTGCCTGATGGGTGCCACTCACAGGGTTGTCATGGTTACCTTCCAGGCTTGCTGGTGGCTCCCCAAATTCATCTTTAGTCAATAGGTATAACGAGTTATAATGCACCTCATCATCATCATCACTAATATTTTATACAATATTATTTCACGCAAAGAATATCCCCTTTTATACTACTACATGAGAAATTTCTGCAATTTGATTGGCTTAGAGCAGTGGTATTTCAGCTTAATTTGAAATACCTAAAATTAATGTGAAAATTACAAACCTTTTGGGGGTTGTAGTATAAACAAATAATAGCATAATTTGTACGTGATATTTGGCATAAATACCACTCGTGATATTTCAGAATTGTCTCAAATTACGTATATTAATTTTGAAATATTACTAGTGGTATTCACTACAAATCATGCTATTACCTATACATATTAAAAATGCAGGGTGTTTTTTGCAGTGTTACGTCTATACTTGCCTGCTTCCCAGACAGCTTTTCCTGCTGCTGAAGCGTAGGTGGCAGAAGAGGAACATCATCTTGAGCCTAACATAACATTTCACAAAAAATTCAATTAATCCTTTCAACTCTCATTTATGATTAAAGTAAATTTTCAGTAATAGAAGCGTCTGTGGCACGAAGGTGGTTTGCAAAGCATCACAAAGCTTTGAATCTGACACTTTCTACAAGCAAAAGTACCTTTCTCTTTAGTGTCCAGAACTTGTGTATTCTGGCAGCTAGCTCCTTGGGAAGGTTGAGATCTTTTGCTATCTCTTCAACACTCACAAACTTATGAAACTCCTCCTCCATCTGTTTCAGTCTGCAAAGAGTAATTCAAATACTTGCTTCCATTAACTGTGGTAATTTATTTTTTAACATAAACAAACTCAAACAAAGATTGGACGTGGAACTGTAACTAGGACTTATTGCGCTCCAGATTATGATAAAAATGCTAAACAAAAAAGGTGCATTTTTATGACATGGTCATACTCACTTCTTTTGACGTAAGTTTTCTGCATCTTCAGATGTAGTGGGTTTTTCACTGCCTTCTTCCTGTGTTTTCTTTGTGGGTGACTTTCCTCTATAGCTGTGTTTTGTACAATAACTCTAAATAGAAAAAAAAAGAGCAAGAATATGAAGTTGCCGCTTTTTTTAGGGCAAAGGGAGAAATTTAGAGTACAAACTAAACGGCGCCTGCTATGCAAGCTAAGAGTATCAATGGCAAACTATGAGAGAAATGTGATTTATTTCTTACAATGTGCCTGACTCCATCTGTAGCTGAATCATCTAAAATAGTCTTCATCTCAAGGCCATGTTTGAAACCACACGTCACATGGAAAGCAGTTACACAACTTTTTACCTAAATAATGCAACAACAAATACAGAACATAATTTTTTACGTACAATCTTTTTTTTCCTTGGTTTCAAAAACTCATCAGTTTCATTTCTTGAACTCGCTGAGGAAAGGAAAGGCAGTGGGGAGTGGGGGGCAGGGGGAGAGTGAAGATGTGTGATTCTGAAAGTTGCAATCACCTCAAGAAAATGGTACTGTTCCCAAACACTAATTATAATAATAATAATAACCATTCTGCAGAGATCTAGACCTCACGTATTAATAAAAACTAGTGCACTGTACACTGTGACTACCATTTTCTAGGTGGACAAAATAAAATACTCACTGTGCATTGAATACAGGCTCCAACCTTCTCACGGCATAAAAAACATACTAGGTTCCATCTGCTGGCCTGAAAATGAACAGTTAAAAAGGAAATTTACTACATTCCTTTCACAAATATGCCAGAAGGGAGTAATTTTTTACCTTTACACTGAAAAAAATTACTAATGTTCACAACAAAATAATATATATATTGTATTCATGACCTTTGAAGGTACCTTTTCTGTTTGCCTATGGTATAATACTTAAAAAACATTATGAGAAGACTAATAACATCACATAACATCTTGAAACATTCCATCTAACAATAAAAGGGATGCCTACACCTACACCCACCCTACGTGACTTCCCTTTACACTTTTCTAAACACGCATTTCTTTTCCACTTGGTTGCACTTTAAGTAACATAGGGGTTATTTTGAACCTAAATAAACTTGTTCTTTCAACTTACAGGAATATTCTCAATCCGAGTAATTGGTTCCATTCTAGAAACATTTCCAAACCCTACTTCTGGAATCCACAGAGCACAACTCACATGAACCCAGCCCTTGCCATTCCTAAAGGAATAAAGATAACAGCTCTCATCAGCATCCACACTTCAAGGGTGACCATTGCAGAAACTTCAACTTCATCTATAGCCTAAAACAACTTACTTAGTTTTTTTCACTGCACCACCAGAATGATTGCACAGAATGCAGATGCAATTCTTGATTCCCTTGCGACAAGGATGACAGAGCCAGCTACCAGCGGGAATGTTCTGGATGCCATAACAAGCTTGATGGACGCAGATATCACACGAGTCACAGAATACCATCTCATTCATTTCCTCACTATCAGGCTAGAAAGTGGTTGAAAAACACTTTAGCATTTTTAAGTGCTAAAAGCTGCAAAATGCTCTTTCTCTTCATAAATCCCAATCCATTACATCCATTGACTTAAAGTCAAGTCTTAGTCTGATACTAAAATTCAGCAGCTGAGATAGCAAATAGCACTTGGCATTCTCTTGACTTTTTTGCTTGGCTATAATCCAAACAACTCTCTTTGGATCAACTTTTCTGAATTTGTGGAAACATTGCATGGATTACAGCCAAATATCTATGGTTAGGGCATAGAAAGGCTGACATACATCTGTTGAAAACACAGATAATTGTCAATAACATTTGATCAATAAAAACAATACAAATCGGCTACTAAAAGAAATGCAATGATCTGCCTGTGCTTTGCAGACTACAAATAAATTGTCTAATGTTTGAAAGTAAAGTACTCTGCATGCAAAAAATAAAATATATGTACTTTTTATGTAACATACTTTTGCAAACAAAAAGACTTATAAATTACTTACAGACTGACAAACATCACAGCACACATCCTCATCATATTCTATACTAAGACCTTTCTGAGTGGCTATTGCGTGCCCCATGTTGTCGTAGCACTGAGAGGAAAAAGAGAACAAATCAAGGTTTGATCTTTCCAAGAGTTAGTTATGGACAAATTAATAATGCAAGTCTATACACTAAATAGGGTCAGTTCCCTAAGATAAACCCTGGGCACGCCAATACTGTATTTCTGCAGCAAAAAATACCTTGTTTTCAATGTAAGCTATGGCCTTTTCCAATGTGGATTCTTCAAGTTCCATTAAGCCCTTGTTTTGTCGAGATCTATTCAATGCCGTCAGCCATTCTACATCCATTCTGCCAAGATCATAAGGGCATTTAGAGCCTGGAGGTCTGCCTCTTGTTTTACTTGGTGTAGAAAGCAGTTTGTTTTGTCTGGAAAGAAAAATAACACAAAGCACGAGTGTCAAACTAACATGACTACATAATGTAACAAAGCTGAAGAGTTACAATGGATTATTTTTTTCCAAATTGACTCAGAGGCAATACATACAACTTAAATGTAGCTACTCTCTTGTAAAGTGGCTCCACAGGTCTGAAAAATAAAGTTGAAAACATTGAACATCAAAAGAAATAATTTAAATTGAAAACCAGTTTCCTTTTCCACAATATAACTGAAATTGTTAAAATCAAAGAGCACAACATGTACACATTGAATTTGACACTAAATTAATATCAAACTCTTGCTGCTAAATACATACATTTTTAACACTCACCTGAATGATGGTTGGAAAACACCTTCTGGATTTACAGGCACCTGGGTTTGTAAACAAAGAGACATTAGGGTAGTATTCCAAACTGTAGACAGACAGGACCCAGAAAGGAGGACTTGTGGTGTCTTCACCTCTAACCCATCATAAAAACATGATGCAGATACAGCGTTATGTTTACATTTACTGTAAGTAGATACACGCAGTAATTTTGTTGGTGAGTCCTGGGACTCATCTTGTAAAAAATCGCGAGGCCCAGTTAAAAAACACGAGTCTGAAATTAAAAATGCCTGGGCCTTCATGTAACCAGGCAGTTAATCTGAAGACAGACTCCAAAACTCTGTGTTACAGTATACTGGAATATAGTACTTCTATTTCAAAACACAACAAAGGCCAAAAGAAACATGCATCATAAAACAACAGCGATAATAACTGCCACAGAAATTACACACACGGGATATTTATACGAATACACACGTTCAGGTCGATTGATCGATCTTTGAACCCTACGGGACGCATTCCATGAATAATTAAATTATAAATTTTGCATCTTTGGGGATTTTTATGCATCAGGGACGAAGGATGCAGAGGTAACAAAATCACTGTATGCACTGAACATTGACCATCTCACATGTACCGTAAACATCACACTTGCCCTTTCCAGACTGTCATTTGAATACTCCCCTCTCTCCCAAGATTTAACATCCCTGTGCAGCTTGCCTAAGAACAGAAGCTTGACAACAAGCAAAATACTCCTCAAACAGATAAGGAACCAGGAGTTATAGAATAAATTAGCTCATCACCTGTACTCCTCGTTCCCACTCCTGTCTCCAGGGATCACTTATGGTGATGTAGTTATCAGGACTCAAATTCTGATGATCTGGAAGCTTCATGGCACTTATCAAGTCTGTTCGAAATATCTGTTGAACAATATGAATTTAAACATACTAAAAAATTTGGGTTATAAGTACAACAACTTCAAAAGCATTTTTGGTTTCCAGTTGTGTGGAAATGAAAAAAAAACATTGAAGACCCTAAGATTGAAGTAGCATTGAAATAAGACCAATATTGATTTCTGTTAAATGTTTATGTTGTGGTTCAATTTAATTCTTAGTTCAAATTTTATATCCCTTTGTTTTTGGGTATGGTAATGTATGATAATCAGTTTAACACGAAAAGAAAGAAAATTTATACCAAGAAGAGAATTAAACCACCACATACATAATAATGCATCTGACAACGAGAAAATTATTGCAGATCAAATCTAATGCATTTTGTTACGGGTCCTGTGTGTCACAACCAGAAATATTTGAGATTTTGTGGACATCCATTTAGCTACTTTTCTCAATTTTTTGCAGGAGGCAGAGCAGGTTTTCACACAATAATTTATTGTATTCTCACAATACTCACAATAATGAATATGTATATTGGTGATTAAAATTCTAATAAAATTAATAATAATTTATGCAAATAAACTGGTGTCCATTCTGACTTTAATATTCAATGTCATAATATTTCATTCAAAACTTTACTTCTTATCCAGTGATTTCACTCACCTCAGCCGGTTTGCGACCCTCAATAGAAAAACTGGCAGGAGAAGGTGGGCGAGATGACCCTGTTTCAAAACATGATATTGACATATTATTCTTCCCTGGGTTGCTCAAACACAATTAGCCTTAATAAGGTTACACAAACATTTTCAAATATTAATACACAACAAAATCTTCAAGTAAAATATATTTCATTGGAAAGCTTTACGGGGCAACTTCCTTACTAACAGAGAGGTTAAGCAACGCATTTAGGGCAAATGGCAAATATGAATTTGTACCACATGACCAAGTTTCTCCTTTACTTGGCATTTACTGTTCATTAATGTCGTAGTTCCTTTCGCTAGACTTTACAATAACTGTAATAAAATAAGACAACAAACAGATGGCGTAATGGGGGGAACACCGCTCCGCGATCGGCGTGGTGGACGACTTCCATAGCGTGACCATAAAGCCTTACTTATCTCCCCGGCGCTAATTTACACGCGCCGGATCGGAAAAGTTCAGGTAGGTCCGAAAGAAACAAACTTAATACGGCCTAACACTCCACGGCACTACGAGCTGAAACCTCCGGCCAGCATCGTGCAACTTAATGGAACGGTGTAGGCAAATATTTTGTTCTGGGAACTTTATCTTATCAGCACTACGAGCCGACTCCGCCGGCACGTGCTGGAATACAATCAAATATAAAAGTTTGCGTTAAAATCATTTAGGCTTGGGGAAGTCGCCGTGAGACTTAAACCGAAAGCGAAAGAAAGCGGTGAGCCCGTGTTTATTGGGAACCGCAACAAAGCCTCCAAAGGGAGGGAAGGGTGGGAATTACAAAACTTTAGGACGGTTGAAGTAACCAACTTCGCAATACAGCTCGGAATGAGGCACAGGACTTTTACTAGGCCTTTTATAGTCCGAGTGCTATCACAAGGTAAGCCAATGAAAAATACTGTACTACAGAACAGAACGTGCACCTAAAGTGCTCCATGAGATATGCATGAGGAAAATTATTTTTACTAGCCATACAAAACGAGCGATACATCAGAAACTAGCCTCAACTGCAACAAAAAACAAGGATTGCTATTGTATCAGTAGTTTCCCAGCTATAGCCGTGATTTTACGTACTACCCAGTAGTTTTACCCACCACGAGTAAACTTCTACGAGATTTGATAAGGGCTATAGCATAACACTGCGTTACATGTTGTTGATTGAGGGCGTCACGCTCCATTAACTGCGTTTTACAATTGAGTTGTAAAACTTTCTTATAACTACATGAAAATCGGTAGGTTTACACCAAATCTATCTACAAGAATTGTTTTAAGCTGTTTTTATCTGTTCATTTCCCATTTTGAAAATTTCTCAACTTGAATTTCACATTTGCCCTTTGCCACAAACACTATGCTAAATCTCCCTGATATTTTGTCTGTCAGTAAGAGTACCAAAAGCAAGCTATTTGTTACAAAATGAACCAATCTTTGTTAAAGGAAGAAGACCTTACTTAATTAAATTTGGCTTAGAATTTTAATTCAAATTTTATCCAGATAAAAAGAACAACAGTTACTGTTATAGAATTACAGAGTTGAGTTAAACTTAAATAAATGGTATGGTATATGTGGTAACAATAATTTTACTCCTCACTTAAACTGCATGGATGTTCCAACTATTAAAGCCCAACTACAACAAAATACACCCTTTCTCAAAACCAAATAAAAACATTTGACTTACCCTTAAGTTCATCAGCAATTCCAGCTATAGAATTCAACAACCTTTGAGAAAAAAATTTTAAAAAAAACTGAAACATTTTCTAATTATAGTTACATTTAAGCGCAAGAAAATGGCAGAATTATGTGTCACATTTAGGCTATGTTCACTCTATACCAGATAGTTTTCTGTCGCGTCACAAAGAGCTGTTCAGCACAGTACATGTATGAACACCAATCCAATAAGTGACTCTCTGCTTTAGAGATTGTAGCAATGCAGCAGTGTTGTGTCACAACCATTTCTGTGTATGAACAGAAGACCTAAACAGTATGGTTTTTGTGACAGCGCAAAAGCTACCCAGTATAAGGTGAACACGACCTTAGAAATTCTAAAGCACAACAATAAATTATCCTTGTTTTGGCCTAAATGTTAAATTAGATAGTTAATCTAAACACACAAATACCCTTTAAGTTCCCCTTGCTGGGTCTTCTTGCCTCCTTTTTTGTCCAAATCTAACTCATCTTCATCTGCAAAATATGACCAATAAAACTAAAATGAGTTCTTCCTACTCAGAGTCTATTTCCTTGTTGTATTTCAATTATCATTTACTAGCTTGACCTCTTGCTTGTTTTTCTTTTTTTACGTCATACATACACAGACAATAACCTCCGGCATTCCGAAACCTGATCTAGAGAGGATCTCTTTCACACTAACCCCTCCCTCCCAATCTGTTCTCATCATCAACCTACCCTAGACTAACCTACTCAATTGATCCCTGAGATCATGAAAATTAACCTGATCATTACAAATTTTCCAGACCACAGAAAAACCAAAAGGCAAAGTAAATAAGGACATGGTATATTGAGATCTTTTGACCATGTTCCTTGAAGAAACATTGAGAAAAGGAAGTTGCATGACCCTTGAATGTCACAAACTAGACAACACACTAGTGGGTTCCAAATTTATCAAGTCAACAAAGTGCAAGGTTCAAGGGAATAATGTTCACAAAAAACATGTCTTTACAGGTAATTGTACAACTAGAATAATATTTCTAGGAAAATGTACAAATGGCAAAAATAACTTGCATGCTGCTATAAACAGTGTGGCCAGTGTGTGACACAATAAATGCAAAAAATTCAGAGCTTCGAAAGCAAAGATAATTCTACTCATTTTATGCTAAATATATATTGGGCACGCAAGATCTACCTTTGTTGATTTCCATATAAAGTGTACAAGGATATAATTACGCTATATTCAGTTAGCAAGGGTCATAGATAACCTTTGTACACCAGACTTGGGTACATAGACTAGCCTAATGATCAAGTCTATTTCCGTTACCTACCGCCTGCTGTAAATTACGCAAGTAAACTTAAGCTTACACATCAAGCTTATTAACATTTGATCCACGCATGAAAATCCGGGAATAATAAACAACGTGCAATATCTAAAGGTGTGGATTGAATAATATACAACAGAGAGATCACTATTACGCCTACTTCGCACAACTACAGCGCTAACAGACAGCAATTCGGGCAAAAACCAAAACTCATAAATTATACATTTGCCTCGGGTTAAAATCACATGGTTTGAAACCCGATAACAAATAAGCTCCAAAACATGCAAACCGTTCGCCATGTTCATACACCGTGGAAATTAATGACCCGATCGAAAATTTCTACGACGGATTTAAAGGCGAAAGGCTCACATGTTCATGTATGAAATGCTGTCGACATAAGTATACCTTTTCACAAAACATGAAAGCTTCGAAAACGAAGGATCAGTTTCTTATAATGCATTTCAGTCACGAAATTAATGGGCGCGAAAGCTTTCGTGAACAGAGCTGTTGTGCTTTCGTAATATCGCAAAACCGACCATTAATACCACAGACGTTCCCACAGGTAAAACATGAGACTGTGTAAGTATAATCAGAGGCAAAACCAAACACAATTCAATCAATATCGCCGCTTTCAGGCGAGCAAAGAAGAAAGGTCCTCCGCGCATAAATTACAAAACAAAACGCTCCACCGACAACGGAGGCGAGGTCTTACCGTCGAAATCTTCGCCGCTTCTTCTGTCCTTTTTCGCCTTCGAACCCATTCCAATTCTTGCGATTGTAAAGCCTAGGTATTAAACTTCGTCTTGAAATTAGAATTTTCACCATTCCACAGCATTTCAGGAGGTAAAAACCATGTAGTTTTAGCTTGCTAAATCGTTCCCGCCATTGGTAGACGTCATTATCGCTGGAGTCAGTCAACCGTATCGAAATGACGTCACCATATTTGGCGAAAAAACAAAAACTCGTTCCCAATGTCTTTCTTTCACCACCTCAAAACGAGGCCAACGAGAAACGATAGGTCCAAAATGCATGCATGCGATATCTTCCCTTCTAATACTCTCTACAATAAAATAACCGAAATTTACGTTCTTCAAGGACAGGGCTACAGATTTTCTTTTCAGTTACAGCGTACGAATACAATCATCTTTCATTGCCATTGGCAGTAGAAACGTCGGCAATCAGGTAGTTAATACAGGTGTTTTAGAATAATCAGTTTTTCGTTTGTTTGGTTTTCTTTAATATTTCTTGGCAAGAATTTAGAAAACCGTATAAATTGAAACGTCAAAATATTATTCAACGTCATTTTGGAGGGTCCACAGTGGGTTTGGAGGGATGTAAGATTTGGATATTTTTTGTGGAATTTGTAAAACGAGTTCCTGTTTATATTGGGTTGAGATAAGAGAATCATAGGGTCAAAGTAGCGGTCGGGATAGGGAAATTCAATTTTTTCTTGACCGCATTCAGTAATATCTTTAACAGCCTGAGTATTAGGCGTTTCTGAGGGAAATGGAGAAGAGATAAGCGAAAAGAGGAAAATCTCCCGCCCCGTAACATCTAACCAAGGCCTGATACTTAACTAGTCTTAAACTACACCAGTGTTCAACTGATCCAGTTTGTGTGTGACTGCCTTTGTATAGGCAAGTTATGAGTAGTAATAGTCTGGTAATGGAAGTAAAGCCCGTCTGATTTATCCAGTTATTATCTCCTTGGCCCCTACTTTGGTGTGATATGGTCGTCTTATTCCGGCATTTCCGCTTTTGTCGTTTTCGTCACAAGAAAGAGGTCTGAAGTTAATTTTTTTTTTAAATAGCCCGTGCTTTTCCTTCGACTATTCTTTTGACTGACCGACAACAAACAAACAAACAACAATGTATTTATTAAAAGAAATATAAAGTTTACAATACTTTATGTCCTGCAAATAGCTATAATGCTAATCTAGGCATACATAAGAAAAAAGAAAAGAAAAGAAATACAATAACATACAGAACAAAACACCTTACATGTAAATTCAAGTACAGGGGATCATATTGTTATTTGAAAAAGACTAAAATTACAACTCGAGGTATATACAACATATCAGGTTAACTTTCATAAAATATTCTATTAAAAAATTAACATTCAAATAATTATCTTCAATACCTAGAACATTAAGGAGAAGTGATTTGGTTTTTTTGCGTTAGTTTGGCCAGCTTGGCCACATGGCTAACCTGCGATCTGGAGGTTCTTCTATCCTTTTTCTTTCCTCTTGGTATAAAAGAATGTCTCTTTTTTGAAAACAAAAAAGATGAACCAGTAATATTGAACGGCAAATCGCTAAGCTCAATTGCTGGAGCTCTATCAACGATCTGGATAATCATAACCATCCATGTACAAAGATCGGAGAACTGTAAACAGCCTTTTTCTCTTTAAAAACTAAATAACAACAGGGGCACCCAACGACAATTTTCGGAAAATATCTGTTGGGAAGACGATTTGAGATCTAGAATTTTCGGAACGTTTGTTGCAAAACTTCTTGCTTGCCCGCCTCTCCTAGGATTTTCGAACATCTAAAAAATGGTATAATTGCCCATTTTTAACCGATTTTTACCCTTAAAAGGTCACCTAGAATTTTCGGGAGCCTTTTTTCTCGTTGAAATTTTCGACAAGGTAAGTTTTGATCCCTATAATTTTCGGATCACTAGACTTTCAGCTAGGAAATCCGAACAGATGAAATTAGGAGATAAAAATATGCCTATATCTACCGTTTAAATACTAAAATAAGTATAACAATGCTATGTTAAGTGGTTTTGAACTATATTCTCGTTGGGTGCCCCTGAACAAGGAATTTTGCTCCAGAACGGGGCGTTTAATAGTCGACTTCCTAGCCCGGCTTCCTAGTCCTGGGCATAATTTCCTGTACTTGAGGTATTTCCGGCTGATAGTGAGGATAGGTCTCTACTAGACACGAGCTTCAGTTACTGAATTCTCACACGTGAAGATTGTTGACAGATCTTAAGGAGGTGGCCTTCGAACCGCAGACGTATTTCCGGTCGTCGATTCTCTCCGATTTTTCACAAACTGACGAGCTTAGGAAACCCTTATAAACCTGTGTATTGGGGAGTGACATAACATATAAACGATTTCCCTTGCACTGGAACTTGGCCAAAAGGGACATCCGGATCTAAGTCTGATTGTTTTGCTCTGTTAATACATAAATAAATATTTTAGTGCTTCAGTTTGATTACTCCCAGCAAAATTAGAAGCGCGGGTACATTCTTCAAACTTGCAACCAAGAGAATAACATGGCAGGGTCATGAAAAGACCCGAATAAACAAGGGCCTGAATGATTCACACATCGCGGAGATTAGGACGAGTTGGGGAAGAAGTACCGCACTCCTTTCAGGGGCACCCTATGGATCTGTTCCTCAAAACATCTGTTCTTCAGTCCAATTTTTGCTGGCTGGGAGAGCCACAAAGATCTGTAAACAGCCTTTTTCTTTTTAAAAACTAAATAACAAGTGCAACTCATTGTACTATGACGACAATCTTACTGTAAATAAACAACAAGGAATTTTGCTCCAGAACGGGACGTTTAATAGTCGACTTCCTAGTCCTGAGCATAATTTCCTGTACTTGGGGTATTTTCGGCTGATAGTGAGGATGGGTTTCTACAAGACAGGAGCTTCAGTTACTGAATTCGATTTTTTTTTCTCACGCATACGCGTGAAGATTCTTGATAGCCTCTCCCGCAGACATTCTTAGGCGTGCGTCACGCGTTCCTTCCCCACGAATGGTGAAGGAACGCGGAAGGCTAGATTCTTGACTGATCCTAAGGAGGATGGTCTGCGAACCGCAGACGTATTTCCGGTCGTAGATTCTCTCCTTCCAAGAAATTAAAAAATTCGGAGGGAGAGAAGAGACGACCGAAAATACGTCTGCGGTTTGCAGGCTACAAAGACGATCCTCATCTCGAGAATCTAGAAAAATAAAGTTAACTGGTTTTCAATAGACAAATCATTTTTCGCGATATTTTACACAGCACAAGGAAGACATACGTGTACTGCGAAACAAATTCTGGCGATTAAAAGTGTACTGTTGCCCTATGACGTGCCCGTCATAATGGCAGTGTTTCCAGCTTAGTCAGGTAATTTTGGCGAAAAAAATTTGGTTCTCGTATTTTTATTGCGCGATTTTAACGGTTCCCACGTGAGTCATTAGATCTGTACTTTAAATAAACGCTTTCCCTTTCACTGGAACTTGGCCAAAAGGGACTTCCGGATCTAAGTGTGATTGTTTTGCTCTGTTAATACATAAATAAATATCAGGAGCCGGCTCCTGTAAATATATAGTACTTCAGTTTTGTTTACTCCCAGCAAAATTAGAAGCTCGGGTATATTCTCAGTTCAAACTTGCAACCAAGAGAACAACTTGGCGAGGTCATGAAAAGACCCGAATGAAGAAGGGCCTGAACGACTCACACATCGAGATGAGGACGAGTCCGGGAAGAGGTACGGCACTCCCTTCAGCACCTGCCCTTTTGATAATTTTAACATCAATGGCTTCGACAATTGGAAGTGGTATGGCGAGTCGTTATGGGTTCCTGTTTTGATAACGGCGGGCTTTAGATTGGACTGATTACTTATCAGATACCTCAAGGAATGCCGCTTGAAAACGGAGTTCCTCGTTTGCCCTTAAAAGCGGAGTACTTATCAAATCGCTTACTACTCCGGATCATCAATTGCAAGCGAGCTAGTCTTCATAGCAAAGAAAAGTGGAGAAATTCTCTAATTTGTTTCTAAATTACGATTAGAGTCGACTATGAATGCTTCTTCAACAATGCAGAAGAGAGGAAAAATGCAAAGAGTGAAAGCGTATCCTCTGCCTTTTGACTTAATCTTCCAAGTTGTATGTAGCAAGGACACTTTTGACACAGAGTTCATGGAGGCAAAAAAGATTATTGAGTCGTTTCGCCAAAAAAGAGAAGACTTTGAAATCGATGCTGTAAGTTCGTCGGGAATGACTGCCCTTACCCAGTGCGTTCTGGATGGCAACTTGAAGAGCGTCAAAGCCTTGGTTGCGCTCGGAGCCAGTGTGAACAAGAAAGATGGTCAAGGCTATACAGCATTGCACTACGCTGCAAGCGAAGGCTACATCAAGATTGTTAAGTTCTTGCTAAGGTGCAACGCTGATGTGCGAGCTGTTAATCGTGACCAGGAGAAGCCAATAGATATTGCGGACGGGGAAGATGTGCGTAAACTTTTGTCTCGGGTTTCTTTAGTTTATTCACCTGTTAGTAGGTCACCGACACGCCCGACTAGCTCACCTGGTTGGTTATAAGAATCTTGGTTCTGCCGACTCCATACTTTATTGTAAGAATTCAAATAAACCCACTTTGAAACCTGGTACCCAAGATAGACTCTCTGAAGAGCAAGAAAAAACTGAACGGGTGGGCACTGGGGAGCTGCTCCATTTTCCCGTAAAGAGCTAAGATCCTGGAACAGAAAGGACTGGAGATTTAAAGCAAATGATCTAGATAGTCATGTCTTATGTTGGTTAACTACTATTTATTTTGTCTTACGGCATTAGTTATTAATGATTAAGATACTACCGTATTGCCGATAAAAGTATTCGGAAGATAACAATGACCTCAACCAGCACCAGGCGGGCTCATAAAAGCTGGTCTCGGTCATTGTCATTTAAGGATTTTCATTTTATTCTTCCCTAGTTAACACACAGGTAGCCCAACCTCGAGGTATACTGTTGCATAACCTAAGAAAGGATTTCTATGGGGAAAAATGATTGAAACTGTAAGTACGATTGTATTATGACGAGAAATAAAAAAGCGGCTTACCCTTTTTTTAAAATTACGCATGGGTTGCAAGAAAACCCATAAAATCGGTTTGGAAACCTTATCAGAAACAAAACAACTGTTTTTAAGTTAAATCTTGTCATATACTTAGGTTACAGAAAACATTTGTTTCGGCAAATTTTGCTTGGGCTACCTGTGGTTATCATCACAAACGGAAAGCGTAGCTATCGCAGGAGCTATATTTATTATTTTATAATAAAAACTCTTTAAGCTCTCAGCATAAACTATCAAAATAAAAAAATGCTTTTCACTGTTAGTCTGCCCCCCTCCCTCCCCTCCCGAATTCATGCGTTCCGCTCTAGAACTCGCTCATAAATTATACGAGTTGACCGCTGGTTGAATCTGCCGAAATTAGAGATCAGAGAGAAATTTGTGATTTTTAAACGAACAGGTCGCGATCGAGACGGCAAATGTAGGGGTAGCTGTTCCCTTTTTACTGATTTAAGATGGGGAATTATCGTCAAGGGCGTGTTAGTTTATGTCAAATCATAGCCGTTGTTTTTATGTGTCGCGTCACAGTGGCTTGTGCGGCAGTTCCCGACGAACTTGAAGGTCTTGCCGGGCACGTTCTTCGGGCTTCAGAAAACATCCCAGCTAAAGATGACAATGGCCTTACAAAAATTTCAGATTCCGTGTCCTTTTTGCAGCCGGTGGAGGACGACGTGGTAAGAATCCTGGATTTTTTTTATGTGATGGTCGATTTATAAGCTTACAGACGATGCCGATGTTGCTTAAAACATACCAATTAAGCCTAAGTTAATGTCACATGGAAAATTAAAAATGTTTTCCCTAACACGTCATTATGGACGATTTGTAGTTAACGGCTCAAATTGAGCTCACAATAGAAGAGCTCTTGTTAGTAAATGCGAGTAAGTAGCTTATGAGTAAACAAGGGGAGTTTCAGTTTGAATAGCTTTCTTCTTAATTCTACCAAAGACCGCATTAATTGCAGAAAATGAAATAATATAATCAATATTAACCAGCTCCAATTAAACGAAATCGTTTTGAACGTTAAACAAACATTGCTATCTCTGATGGCACTGTTTTCCGGCCAGTCAACTAGCATTATTTTTTTCATGTTTTTTTTTTCAGTGGTTTCAAATAATAGGTGCATTCCTTTGGGTTGGTCTCTTGCTTTCCTTGGAAATAAAATAATATATTTTCTAAATCACAGTCTGGGCCCAGTTGTTCAAACGCTGAATAGCGCTATCCACCGGATAAATCACTATCCAACAGAAAAGTATTGCAAAAATCAATTACGCTATCTGCTGGATAATGATTTATCCGGTGGTTAGCGCAATCCAGCTTTTGAGCAACTGAGGCCTGATCTATTGAATCCACTCTGGACAGGAACTGGGCTATTGCATTTAATATCTGTACCCCCAAATTGTGTACCAATGGAACTTTTTGGGGTAGTTGTAAAAATTGAGGATTTCTTAATGGATAGAGTAAAAAAATATGGGATTTTTTTAGGGTGAAGCATTAATTTTAACGAAATTCTTCAGGGGCTGAACCCATGTTCTTCAGGGTTAGACCCATATTTTATGGAAGTCTTTAGGGGTGAAATCAATTTTATTTAATCTTCAGGGGTAAGAAGAAAAGGTAAGTCTTCAACTGGGGAGTTATGGCTATAAAAATAAAATTGCAATAGCCCATTCTTTGAGTAACTGACTTCAGTGATCCAATAGTGGATCTGAGCAACTTCAGAATACCTGTCCACAAATGTACGTGTTAAATGTACTGCTATCGCGATCCACAGTCTGCAGCCAGTAAAAAGGAAATTGTTGTGTAAATAGGCAGTGAATTTGAAATTGATTTAGTGTAAATGTATTGCTGCCATGGTCTACAGTATGATAGTCAGTGAATTTGACATTAAGTAAGTGTATAAATGTACTGCTACTGTGGTCCGCAGTCCCAAAGTCACTGAATATTAAGTTTAGTAGAATGACTGCTTTATTTTAAATCGGCTCAGTTGGGATTTGTGGATTATTAAGAACAAAGTACATTTCATGTATAATGTGCTTGCAAGCCCCAGATATGTTGATACCATTTCCAGGGATCATGTTATGTCCTCTTCCCTTCCTAGTCACCATCAGCTGTCAGCTGGCATGTTTATTTAGCATTTTTAAACAACCACAATGTCTTAATTAACCTGGTTGCATTATCGTTTTCAGGATGCTGTCTTCCAAGGTTCTATATCAAAAGAAACAACAAAATCATCTCGCCGGTCATCAAGTATCTTTAGCTTTGACTTTTTACATGGTTTTGTAGCTGCGTTATCTGTCATCATTGTGTCAGAGCTAGGCGACAAAACATTCTTTATTGCGGCAATAATGTCAATGAGACATTCAAGGTTGGTAGTTTTCACTGGAGCCATGGGAGCACTAGGTCTCATGACCGTCCTTTCAGCAGTTCTGGGTTTTGCAACAACTGTAATTCCACGAAAATACACACTGTATGTATCGACGGCTCTGTTTGTCTTTTTCGGTCTTAAAATGCTAAAGGAAGGATATGAAATGGATCCCAATGAGGGTCAGGAGGAATTAGAAGAAGTTCAAGCGGAACTTAAAAAGAAAGAGGCTGAGGTTAGTATTGTCACCTGCATAAAACTGGTATGGTAACTTAAATAGTTTTCACTGCCTGCTGCATTTAGCCTGTGCTACTTGCGGGTAGTATCAATCACACATTCTGTTTTCTTAAATTACAAAAATTCAAATTTGTGAAATTATGGGATTGGTTGGCATATTCAGAGAGAACAAGAAGAAAGAGCCCCCTTGCCAAAAATCACCCTTTTTAGTGCAAATTTGTTGTTTAGATAGATATAAGCACCGGTTTGCTCTGATGACTCCATACAAATCCTTCAAGAATTAGCTTGGATCATAATGTTAACATTCCCCGGCCTATTTTAGAAGGATTTATGTGGAGTCATCAGAGCATAACATTGCTTATATCTCATCACCAATTTGCAGTGACAGGCTGATTTTTGCCAAGTGAACATTTCATCTTGTTCTTTCTGGATATGTAAGTAAGTAAGTAAGTGAGTACAGTCGACTCCTGATAATTTGAACCTTCAAGGGAAATAGAAAAAAGTTCGAATTATTGAGAGTTTGAGTTACCATTGGTAAGATTGTATAGAAAATGATCTGAAGGGAAATGATAATTAGTGGGAGGTTCGAGTTATAGAGGGTTCGAGTTACTGGGAGTCGACTGTAACCTTATTTAATCAGGCTAGCCTGTTCAGCAACAAGGCTGGTATCCATAGGGGCCCTGAGAAATAAAAAGTATACTTGTCTATTTAAAAATTCCTAAGGTATATACATGATAAAAATAAACAATAATATTGTAAAAAATCTAGCTAGGTCAATATAAAAAGTGTGCTAAGAGACAAGAAATTAAATTATAAGGTAAAATACTCGGTCAGCACCTTTTTAAAACTATTTACAGACGTGGCACTTTTAACATAATTGGGTAAAAATTTGAAATAAATAGTCCCTGCATACTGAAAAGTTCTTTTGCCCATGTTACGTTTAGGCTTTGGTGAGAGTGCAGGTCATTACTTTTCCCAGTTGCATGATTGTGCAACAAATCAGATGATTTCACAAATTTAGTTTTCGTGACATCATCACTTCTCATCCCTATGAAGCCACCCTCAACCCTTTAAGCCCCAATATCCACAAACAAATTCTCCAAACTGATCTCTGAACATTTCCTTACAGAATTAGTTGGGAGAAATTGATAAAAGATCAGAGATTTTTCTCTTTGTGATCATTTGATTAATTCTCATAGATGTTGCACTTGACAATCTATGGATATTGTTAGGAGAAAATTGATGTTGGTCACTATTGGGACTTAAAGGGTGAAAGTCACAACACATAATATGAAAAACTCAGTATCATGTTTTGCTATTGTTCATTTAAAAATGTCATGTAACTATTGCTTTTAAAGCTAATCAAACTGTAACCTTTTTCTTTTTTGGCAGTTGGTAGGAATTAATGATGATCAGTCTGTAAACCACTCGGGCATGAATAAATAAATTCATTGCTATTATTTGAAATGAAGTGGAGGTGTGGTGGCTGTGCAGTTAAGACTTTCAACTTGGGATTTGCTGGTCAAGGTTTGCGTCTTGATATATTATGTTATATAAAGCTGTCTTTCTTTTTTTTAAGTTGGAAAAAGAGCAATCTTCAACCGTTACTCAAGATGTTGAGACTGGTGTTATCCGAGGTGGAAAAAAGCATGCAAAGTTTTTTGGTCTACTTTCACCCATACTACTTCAAGCATTTACACTGACTTTCCTGGCAGAGTGGGGAGATAGATCACAGATTGCAACTATCCTGCTTGCATCAAGAGAGGTAGGTTTTTCAGGGAGTTAATATCTGACCTTCCAGGAGAAGGGAC
Source organism: Porites lutea (assembly GCF_958299795.1). Lineage (NCBI taxonomy): Eukaryota > Metazoa > Cnidaria > Anthozoa > Scleractinia > Poritidae > Porites > Porites lutea. The sequence goes on from NC_133209.1 coordinate 3,148,117, forward strand.
ATTCTTGAGATCTTTCTTAACTTTCTGTCTTTTCAACATGCAAAGAAAGTATTGTATCTGTTGTACTTCAATTTTGCTCATGGTAGAAATTGTCTTCGTACTGGTACAATTACCTTTAAACTGGTACAAAATTATTGATCCAGTACAAAATTTACTAAATGGTTCTCATTATACCTTTTTAAGAAATAGTCTTAGTTTACAGATATCTAGGGTTAAGCACTCATTTTACTGATAAGGGTTAGGTACTGTCTTTCCTCACGTGTAACCCTTTACCTGATCAGAAGGGTTTACAGTAGTTATTAAAGTCAAAATGTCTTGTTTTGTTGACAGAATGTTGTGGCAGTGATAATTGGAGGAACATTAGGGCATGGCTTATGTACTGGTCTTGCTGTTGTTGGAGGAAGATTAATTGCCCAAAAAATATCTGTCAGAACAGGTAAGTTATCTTTTGATCTTTTGCTCAAGATTTTTATTTTTTTATTTATTTGGTTTTTAAACACATTGCAAATATTTAAGAAAATTCTTAAAGACAAAACATAACAAAAAAAATCATTAACCAAAGCAGAGATGAAAGTAATAATAATATTAATTAGGTAGCTAAACAGGAGAACAAAAATATTTATTTTGCAAGAGAGCTAGTGAGTCAGGTAATAAAGCCAAAAACATTTTTTTGCCTTTTTTCATCTTTGATAGAAAGCAGGAAACAAAAAAAATGAAGGAGAGTTCATTCAATTAGTTGCCTAGTCTGAGGTATTTTGTGCCACTTCTGATTTGATTCTTTGCTGTGAAGCTCAAAGGAAGTGGTTCCTCAAATATTGATTAACGTAAATTTGAATAAATTATTATTATTGCACTAAGCCTATGTTTGTTATAAGGCTTGCTTTTGATTCTGCGGCACCAAAAGCAAAACAAAATTTAAGTCTAGGCCAATCAGGTAAAAGTATGATATGGTTCATTAACACAGCCATAAAATACAGTCTGTAATACTGTTGTTATGGCTTCAGTCATTATTATTGTTTCTGTAGTGCTCTTGTAAATTGGCTTAAGTTATATGCAGTTAGGGCAGATACACTAGCCCTAAGAGTGATCAGCATCAAATTTCTCCTTGTAATATCAATGCTTTGTATAACAGAGTAGTCGTGAGAATTAAGGACATGATCACACAAGATGAATTTGCTTGATATTTTATCAACTTCTCCCCACTACTTCTGTAGGAAATAAATACGGGCAACAAATGAGAATTCCAATTTTTATCTTAGGGTTTAAAGGGTTAAATAGTCTAAGGCCACTTCTGGAAAGTTTGATCAACCCAAATCCTGGATTCAAATTTTAATCAATGATTGTATTAGGCTGAAGAATGCCACCACTGGTTTCCCCGCATAATGATGTCTGAGAAACAAGCCCAAAATTCCCCTACTGATGACACATCACGAGCCAGATCGGGGTAGTGCTTCTGATAGGCTGAAGCAAATTTCCCACGCAGCAAGACCAATCAGAAGCACTACCCGGGTCATCAGTATGAAGTTTCTGCACTCATTTCTCAGATGTCATTTCGCAGGAAAACCACAGGTAGTGTCGTAAAATGTTGGCTGTTTTCTCAGGCTGTGATTGTATTTACTAGCCTTAGCGGAGCTGTCATTAAGGGCCGGGGGCTGGCAATTTTCCTCCAGCTTCCATGAATATATTCACCCCAAGCTACGTTCATAGGAAAATGGAAACAAAATGCAACCAAAAGAAATCCCTAGCTGTTTGATTCCCCCCCCCCCCCCCCTGCCTACTTGTTGTATTTGCCTGGCAACTTGAAATCTTAGTGACAGCCCTGCTTAGACTGTTATTTTGAGTTAATAACACTGGATCTTGTAGTAAAGGTGTGGCAATATGTGGAATGTTCCAGTTACATGCCCTAAGACAAGAAATCATTGCCTAAACATTATGTGGCTTAACCTTAGGTAAAAGTAACTGGGGCTAGTTCAAAAAGTTACGTCATAGTATGCCATGGTCTTTCTTGTTGCTCCATAATTTAGAATGTTTTATTTTAAGATGTAACAATTTATTTGTTTGTTTTTTTTTCTTTTTCAGTCACTATCATTGGTGGAATTGTGTTTTTAATATTTGCATTAACAGCATTCTTCATTGAGTAATGAGCCAGAAGTACTGAGGATTGTACAGATGAATGATACTGCTACACAATTTAAATGAGCCTCTTGTTTCAGGAGGGTTCAATTTGATTATATTTCCTGGACAATGTGGATTTCCTAACCTGATGGTCAACTCCGCATCATTCATAATGACATTGCTGCAGTCAAGTGCCTACTCATGGACACCCACTGTGGATTGTAAATGGCCGCATCAAAGAACATAATCCAGGGAAACTTCTGCTGTGTTCAAACACTGCTGGGCAAAAGGTTATTAAATTATCCACCCAATGTTGAAGATTGCCAATTCAAAGGCTGAGTAAAGGAGGTCATTTAGTGAAGGAAACCCTCGTCTATAGGGACCTTCCTCCATTTACAATCCTCTCTTGGGAATACTGAACAACTAAGTTATGTAACTCTATATCTCATTCATTTTGCATCACTGATGAATTTCAAGCAATATGAACAAAATGTTCAATTGTTGTTTAATCAATGCTTTGAGTTTTGGAATTTTTTTTTCCTTTTATGTTCTTCGCCAGAGCAAAAGAACAATATTTTTTTCGGTATAACCATTATGCACCATAGCTCATTGAGGTATCCCTTTTGGAATCAGAAAGTAAAAAAGTGTTATTTAATTAGCATTGTACAATGGAATAGGCCCCCGGATTACTTGGATACCAGTGAGAGAAACCTTTTGATCGTCACAAACCTCTGTCATCTTTTAAGACAAACCATTTTAGAGGCCACTTCGCCATATATTTGAGAGTATATGTGGGCTTAGTTGTATTGAAAGGAGAATAAGTTATCTTTTATGCCAGATACAGATAGCAGTAGATATACCTAGATAATAGTAAGAGTAACAGAGGTCTCTGTCAAGCCAAACTGATGATGAAAGAATAAAGCTCTAAATTATCGGTTTTGAGAGTCATTCTGCTTTGCTTATCTCTTAAACTTATTTCTACCATCTGATTTGAAAATTAAATTACAATTCGGTGTTGACAAAGCAAGTTGGGCTGGTACAAGGTCAGTGGTTTGATAAGTTCAAATAATACTATTATTGAAAAAGGCAGGTAAAAGCTGTTTGTTTATGTTTGTATTGCTGAGGCTGTTATTCTAGATTTTATACCAGATGAAGATAAGAATTAAGATCGCAATGCAGCCTATAAGTTTGGAGTTGGGTTACTGAGTTCATATTGTAATGTAGAACACAATATTTATCCACGGTTCATGCAAAAAATTGCAACCATATTTAAGGACTTTTCAAGGACCCCATTTGCTTTTCAAGGACCACCTACCTGGAAGGTAAGTCACAGATTTGTATATAAATGCACATTCCAAGTCCAAGCTAACAGGACTTTACTGCGCTTTTCAAAAACAAAAAATTCAAAAAAAAAATTCAAATTCTGAAGTTCAAAAGCCAACTGATGTTTGCGTTTTTCACTGCCGTCAACCATCTTTGTGGACTTCTGAGGAAACAAGTTTACATCAAAGGGTTCGAAATGTCATTGTTTGTGATTGGTGGATTTCGATCCGTAATTATCGAAAAACACAATTGTGAAGGCAGCTTTTGAACTTCAGAGTTTGCATGTTTTTAAAAAGCACAGTAAGGCTCGGACTGTTTGCTCAACCAGTTTCTCTACATTTTTCAGTTCACTTGTCCTAAATTGATAGTTAATTCTTGCATAAAACACAAAACGTGTTATGTGAATCACCTTTAAACTCCGAGGGATGATCTATATTCTTTCTTGGACAACCAAAAAGCATTAAAAAAACACTTTCCCTGTCACTACTTTCAAAGTTGAAGAAAATTCAAGGACTTTTCAAGACTGTGCAGTATGAAACGGTTTTCAAAACATCAACAAAAACAGCAACTTGGTTATTTTTTTAAATTCAGAACTTTATTTTTGTACAGAAGCTCAGTCCTCACTTTCCACCTTTTGTGTTTGTAGCCCTGGAAATAAATAAACAACAAAATCAGAATAAAAACGCAATTTCATAAAACATTTGCCGTGGAAAACAGCAAAAAGATATTACTTTAAATTATTTTAAGAAAAACGTTAAAGCATGAGGTCACATTAGGAGCCTTGGTGTTACAGCGCCCTTTAGTTATTGAGTAGTGGCAACATGGCTGACACTAAGATTTCAAGTTGCCAGGTATAATTAAGCAGCTACAGTGTTGGAAGTTCTTTTGGTTCTATTTTCATTTTGCGTTTTCTACACATTGTGCTTATAGCAGCTGGGGAAATCCCTGTCCCCTTGCCCTTAAAGACAGCCCTGTGGACTGTCTATTAACTTCTGGCCAGACAGTTGGCCACCATAAGTAAACAACTAGGCCTTTAAATGACAGTGTGCTTTTACATTTGAAGCCATAAGAATGTCGGTGGCGGATCCAGACCGTCAGATAAAGCGGGGCAGGCGTCATCTAGACCCTGAGATAAAGGGGGGAAGGGAGGGATGATCTCAAATAAATTTTTTTCAGCCCTTCTGGCCTCATTTTGGTCCGCAACTGAATGTGGTCATATTGACAAAGTGGCCATAGTTCCAGTGTAGTGTATTAGAAAACAATGAAAGACTTACCCTTGAATGTAGCAACAGGAACATGAGTAACAAGGGTATACAATTTGTGAATAGAGTCTTCATCTTCATTTCTCTTACGAGCAAGACGAATTCTGACCCTAAAAGGTACATTTCTAGAAAACCAAAATAAAAATACAACGTTGAAAGAAATGTCCTTGGCCAAAACAATACCTGTGTAAAATAAACTTTTCCAATACAATGAAGCACAACAATAAAGCCAAATAACAGACACGAGCTACAATCGAGTGATTTTACTTGACCCGTGAAACAGATTATAACAACTACTGCAAAATAGCTATAAATAGACAAAAGAAGACAGTAGAATTAGTGCATCATAGCGTATAGTATTCTACTACCTATTTCACGGGTTAAGTAAAATCACTCTAAAATCTTCCACAAGTACACAGAGGTGTCGCACCACTTTAAAAAACCTTCCTATTCCATTGAACCCCTGTATGTTGCAGCTCTTTGCAGCGTGCAAAGAAAGTAGTGTCCGATAGCCCGGGGCTAGTGGATTTTGCCATTGGGCTAGTGATTTTTGTTCTTAACTTGCCCGACAGGCAAGTGCTGTTTTTTGGGCAAATTCAAATTACAGAAGGATTGTAATGAGTCCTGCTAATCAAAAAGGGTTTAGGGGCTACTTGAAATGACTTGTGGACTAGTACATGCTAGCTACAGCTTGCCTGAATGGCAGGCTGTAAAACTGACTTTCTTTGCACCCTATCTTTTGTTTTTGGATTAGGTTCCACTGTTATTTTTGTTTGCTTGATTGTTTGCCCAGCCAATCCTATGAGTGCCTTTAAGCAAGCACCTCAAATGCCACTGTTTGGAGGTCCCTCAAAGGAGAAGGTCACTTTTAGAAACCTCCCTTGCTGTCCTTAAAAACTTTCACCAATGTTTTTCCTGACCTGACTGACCATCCCCGAGTCTCTCAGGATGTTGTGAGAGTTGGTCGTACTTGGAAGTTTGTTCTCAATCAATTCTAGTGGGAAATACAGTGGCTTTTTAGGTTAGATAACAGCAAGTCAGCATGTTTTCTCCAATACATGATGACTTGATTTTTTAAAATTCATGAACCTTTTAATGTAGCTGGACTTAAATCTGTGAAACCATACTCTCAAACTCTGCTTTGCGGGGATCTAACAGTTGAGTGATTTTGGTCGTAGCAGTAAAGAAAACACACCTGATACCCTTAGACCACACATGTTTGTTCAAGTTGGTGTCTACACGGACATCTGGGGTCCCCATCATCTTTTCCGCAAACTTCTTTATTTCCTTGATAGCCCTTGGAGCTCGTCTCTTGAATCCACTGTTAAAAGCATTTTGTATTTTAATATGCATGCAATACTCTTATTTTATATGCAAATAGTGAACAGGAACAGACAACAACAGAAAATTAAATGTATGCATTGAGAATGTAAAGGCTTTGCAGAAATTTTGTAAACATCCGAGAATATGAGGTCATGTAAAACTCATACTAACAACACATGTATAACTTTTACCACAGGTAGAACCATTAGACATGATCTCAGCCGCATATGTGCGACACAAAGTTAATTACCTGTCCTCGCACAAAAAAAAACCTCGTCTTCTCATGGAAAGTATTATTATAAACCCGAATAACCACAACAGGAGCTCGTTACAGATTTTATTTAATTCTTTATATTTTTCTTAAATTTTGTGATACAATGGATCCATCAATCATCTGACTTGAGACATCGAAAAACAACGATTTTGCTTCAACTATAAAAAGGGTTATAGACGTTGAAGTACAGACTCCTTTGCCTGTGGTGTAAAATTGTGGAAATTTTAACCTTTGAAATTTAAAAAAATCCACGAGATTAGACTTCAAAAAAGGGTCCTCGACCTTGAATGGGTCGAAAAATTTTATTCTACTTTTATTAGCAAAAACTGCCAGAAAACGCGAATCTTACATGCCATGGATCCTCTTGTGTACGTTTATTGTGTATTCACGAGTTACAACTTCATTGATGGCAGAACGCCCCTTCTTCTTGTCGCTTTTCTTCGACATCTTACAAGACAAATAAAGAATAGTTAAAAAACAAGGACCTATGCTGAAAAGATTGAAATGTCAGAGATAAGGGCCTTGATGGATTGGATAATTTTGAAGTTTTCATGAGTTGAACACAAACCTTCGAGGGCGATTTGAGAGAGAAAGGCTCATGCACGGCAACAGGGAATTATGGGATTAAGATTGTTGTTACCAGTCCTTAATGCGCGCTTCGTGGAAGGTGCATGAAGCGCACGCCAGGTTACGCGAGGGTGGGTTGTGATAGGAGTAATCACACTGAATTCTGCAAAGCTGGTCGTACCAAGGAGTAATGCTTAAGAAGGTTTGAGAGCAGAAAATAAATGTGTTAGTCATTTAAAAGCCTACCACTGAATGCCCTTCAAAGGCCCCTAATCTCTGACAAGAGCTTATTTTACAAATGGAAAGGAATAGTTGAATATATTGAAGCGAAACGAAGTAACCTGTGTAGCAGGAGAAGGAAGAAATCCCGCGGACACGCGGCCTTAAAAGAATAACCGGCGCCTGCATGCTAAGCAGGCTAGAAATGAGGTGCGTTAAAGTTGATGTTACACTATACACGTGACGATTCGCAACGGCGAATTTTAGCGCAACACAACGTCGCAATGTTGGAACAGTGTTGTAACTATTCGAAACAATGTCGCAACAATGTTGCAACGCTGTGTTGTCGGCTAAAAATCGTCGTTGCGAATCGTCTCGTGTAGCATCACCTTAAGAGACTTGGGGTTTCAACAGTTTATGCTCAGGCGTGGCTATGAATAATCAAAAACAAAATGAAAGAACATCACTAATTTGTACTCAACCATCAACAAAACTAACTATATATTCAAGAATCAATTAATGATTACGTAAGGATTGTCCACCAAAACTAATGCAAATATAAGAAAAAAGAGACAACAATATTTTCTATCAAGCAAACTTCCCGTGCTAAAACAGGAAGTTTTGGCTCGTTTTTTTTTTTCCGTGACTCAGGGAAAAGCCACTCCATTTTAGCGACCCAGAGAAGCGTGAACAGACGCGTTTGGAACGTAAAATGTCCAATGACAATGTGTTCTTCGGCAGGCGACAACACGTACAGGGATCGTATTCTATAAGTAACCGTTGCATCATTTCGCGTGTGCTGTCCACTGCATGTGAACTTGGCTTCTTTTTCTTTCTCCTCATTAAAGCGTGATTCGATTCAGCCCTGTCTAGATCAGCAGGTGGTAACTCTTAAATGAAAAAAATGCTAAAAATGACGGGTATATAGGGCACGCGTCAGTCTAAGAAAATCTTATGCGTAGACGAGTTTCAAATCTTTAGATTTCTATAGCGAGTTCAATTTTTCCGTACCGCATACTGAGACGACAAGAAAAACTTGTTCATGTGAGCTTTAAAACTTGACAAGCGTTTTTTTTACTTGAAAAGGTAAGAAACCTGTTAAATGTTCCCTTTTGCAGTTAATTTATACGCGCAATCAAGGAAAATTTGTTAAGTAGAACTTTTCCTGTATACTATGTAGATGAATCCTAAAGTACTCTGAAGCAAGATTTCCGCTCGTCTGTAACCACCGGTCGATGAAATCATGTAGAAAATAAAACTCTCACAAAATTTCCTCTAGACTTTCTTTGAGACAAACACCTCTACTAAAAAGGACGACAACTTTCAAAGGCAAAAGCTAAAACCGAAACCTCTGCCACTATGCAGAGATACTACAGAAGAGGGCCGAGTTGATAACATTTACGTGTAACTGTGCAAGTCTACAATTATTTAAAATGCCTCCGACAAAAATTAAAATGAATAAAAGATATAGAAAGTAAAAGTAGTGACTCTTCCTCACCGGTCTGTTTTATTCAGTACCAACGCTGGGATCTATACAGAAGAACTTAGATCTATATAACGAACCTCTGTCGTGTAACGGAGACCTCAGTATACGGCTATTTCGAGAAAGGTTGTCGGAAAAAAATGTGCACGCGACAATCCCGAAAGGTAATATGGGACATGATCAATACTCTGTTCCTGACACTGTAGCTGTCGAAACTACTTTTGTTGCTTTACTTTAAAACTCGCAAACATACTTTAATGGCCTCTCGTGACATTCTTTCAAATTTCTTTGAAGAACAGTGAACGCAAAACCAACAATACCTTTCAGGATTGGCGCGTGCACTTTTTCCGACAACCTTTTTCGAAATAGCTGTATTCAGTGGACTAAAACCGAGAGTCTTTTTAAAGGAGATAATATATAAATATATTTTTCCAGTCCCTTAACCCCTTGTTATATGGAGGTTCCAGCTCGTTCCACAGTACATGGGCTCTCTTGTCCGGCTTTGTTCAATGCTTATGGCTCTTGATTTTAGGCTAAGGAACTTATATTTCGCCCCACTTAAAAAGTCAAGAGTAAGGAGCCAAGGTTATTCTTTAGTATATTCACGATAAACGGAAGAAATAGTTTGACGAACTAAGTAAAAAACCAAGTCAGTTAACTCAAAAATCGGCGTCATGGGGTTAAAGTTTTTTATACGAAGTCGAAGATGTTACGATAGAAAAAGCGCAGATTATGAACGAGTGAGCATCAGCAAGTGCTGGCTTTTAAAATCCATATAGTCAACTCAGTCATAGTTTTTAGGATCTTCTTGCGATTACGAGGTCTTCACACACACGACGTTTCTGAGTAATGTAGTGACAAGACAGGCGCTGTAGTATCCCCGACGTAAAATTCATTCGAATCTTCACTGAATCTCAGAGTTCATGCAATGAAGAACGGAAGTGCAGATTTCAGCTTACTGAAATATGACACAAACAAGCAAAAATATATACCAGTGAAAAGCACTACCAAAGAGTTTTCAGATGAGATGGTGATGGAGGTGATATTGCGACTGAGATCGTCACGTCTTTCCAGACTGTCAGTGACGTAATTTCATAAAACTACCTGCGTACTCAACGAGGTTCTCATTCCTTTCGAGCCAATTGGAAAACGGGAAAGGGAAGTGTGGAGATACTTGTTGAATAAGTAGGAGGAATTAATGACCACTTATCCGTTGTCGGTCATTTAATATACTGCGGTGGTCAGTTTTTTTTCTTTACAAGAAGTGATGTGGTAACAAGACAACTTAGTGATCATATTTTTATGATAATTTTCCATATTGTTAAGGAAGTTATTCATGATTTTTGAAGTAGCAGAAAAGTTTAAGGAAAGAATGTTAAATGAAAAGATTATCATCCTGTTTGCCGTACCAAGAGAAGCACAAAAATTGCATTTTGGTCTATGTTGCCCCGGTTAGAGATACGGGTGCATTTCCCTGTAAGACTTTGACAAACCGATCTGGACAAGTTTAATTTTTGGCGTAGTCGAAGTGGACGCATATATTTCGATAGGAAGATATGTCAAAGATAAATTGACGACGGTGCGCGCAGTTCTAAAAACTGACTTGACTGGTAGGATTGGGCAGCGGAAGTCGCGTTCTTGCGGTCCTTTTCGCGCGCTTTCCTGTTCTTGTTTGACGTTGCGTTGTTTGCTAAATCGACTAACAGCAACCCAGTTGATCAACATTGTGTCGTAACCTCTCATCTTTATATACGTTCCCTTAATAAACAGCTCCGTCGGAAGGTACTAGGCAGACTGATTTAGAACTGTAAATGCAACGGCAGTGACAACGGCACGCGCAGATTTAAAAACAACCAGTGTCAGCGGAAAATAACGCAACGGAAGTCACGTTCAGCATGCCTTTCAGGCGCGTTCTCATTTGCCGTTGCGTTGCCTTCTCCAAAATCTGATGCGCAGACGAGTCCATTGGTTGGTCATAACGCACACAAGAAATTCATCTACAAGCCTCGGAGTGAAATTTAGTTATGAGCAACCTCGTTCCCAGGTTCTCTCTCCTAACCGTAGCTCCGTAGGGACGGGTAGGAGAGAATCCTGGCAACGAGGTTGCTGACGAGGTTGAGTTAAGGGTACTTTGTAGAGCACAATAAGGGAGGAATTGGTGAGAAACTATCATTTTTTCCTCCTGCTCTCTTCAGAAGAACATTTTTTTGTCAGTACTTCCTTCCTCTATTGAGATTTAGAGCCACCTTGCAAAGCCGACACAGCATAAGAAACAGAATGAACAATACTACGGATTGCACCACTACATGAGAAATTTCTGCAATTTGATTGACTTAGAGCAGTGGTATTTCAGCTTAATTTGAAATACCTCAGGCGCGGATCGACACCGGTTTCCACCGTTTTACAAAAATCGGTCAGAGTTTTCATAACTAAATAAATTTTTCATAAAATAAAACTTTCCAAGTTAAAATCTGGCCAATATCCTGACTGAATGACTCAGAAACCCAGGAAAGGTGACTAAGGGAGAAAAATCCAAAAAATTTCACGGGGGTGCATGCATCCGGACCCCATTAGAAGCTTACGCCTTCGGCGCTCGTTTAGGAAAACGGTCAGTATTTGTCCTACATCCGCGCCTGTACCTACATGTGAAAATTACAAACCTTTTGCAGGTAGTAGTATAAACAAATAATAGCATGATTTGTACGTGATATTTGGCATAGATACCACTCGTGACATTTCAAAATTGTCTCAAATTTCACTCGCCCAACGGCTCGTGAAATTACGTATAACAATTTTAAAATATCACTCGTGGTATTTATGGCAAATAACACTACTAATCATGCTATTACCTATACAAATACATGTTCCATGAAGGCAATGTATGTTTAATTTTTGAAGTCCAATTGACGATCAGCATCATCAACATTGATAGTCGAGGCGGCTGCCTTCACACATTAAATTTCCTGCAGGCTTAAACGCTAGAACAACCTTATCGATCCTTTAATAATTAGCACCACTCAAAAGAACTACCCATAACTTCAGACGGCTAACAGATCAGAAAACCAGATGGCATCTGATAAAAGGAATAAAAATAGCATTTAAACTGCACAAGTATAATGCTGATATTTACCATCATCGAGGCTCTTGCCATCATTGAATTCGGCCTGGATCAGTTGTTCGTGGACTTCATGTTCATTTCATAGAAGGCGTCCATCGCAAGAGAGGCCTTTTAGTTCGATTATTTGAGTGTTCTATTTGTACTTCGACCTACCGTAGTTTTACTTAAGACAAATTAACTCTACGACTAAGGTTTTTCCCGTAACTAGGGACTTAATAACGACCTGGTTTCAGCAAAAACATTTACAAATGAAGTTTCGATTCTACTTACATCAGTGTTTTGTCACAAGTCGTAGCTAAGGGATAAACTCTCGCCAAATTACCATTAGTGAAATAAAGAACAATATTTGTCAAATTTGAAGTGCTGTTTGCAGTTTTTTCTTTTTTTCACAAGGGGAAACGTGGGTCTCAGTTCGTGACTCTGTTTTTTGGCCCCCAAAGTTGTCCCTGACATTAAGGAGATCTTTCCACTTTCTAAACAAGCCTGGCCGAGTTTTGGTTGAACAGCGATGTAAGCTTGCGCGTTCAATGGCCGTGGCTTAGGGGCCAGATCTTGAGCCGATCATTCACTGACGTCTGCGTAGTTTTACACATATGAGATCCAACATAGTAATTTTATAGAGTTTTTATTAGTATAGTGGATTAACTTTCATCAAACACCGTTAAAGTACTGAAAGTAGTTTTCCTTTGAACTGCAGTAAAGTTGCAATTAGTTCACAGTTTCTTCCGGATCAGTGAAAACCGAGAAGTTAACTGGCATGCACTATGTTTCTCCTTCTTTTTCTACTTGCTGCAACTCTTGAAATCACCTGGCCTAGAAATTTGCACGTTTTCCACCAGGTAAATATAAAACGCATGTTGAAAACAATCTTTCTTTGTGTTGGGCTGAAGTAATAACTATGCGTTTAGCCGAAACTCTATTTCTGGGCTTGAATGCAGAGCTTTTACAGCCATTGTCTGTCTACGTTCAAGTTGTTCCACTGGCGCAAACGCCGCCTGGTTTTGAGCGCTGTAGCCGATTGTCATAAGTGCGAACGAATCTAAGTATGAAAACTTCTGTTATTGAATATTTTTTACAGCAGTAAATTGACTTTGAGGTATCAACTCAACTGATAAAAACATTTTTTTTTTTGTTTCTCTTGGCTCAGCGGTTCTCTTGGTTGGCTTTAAAACCTATTCTTTCAAAGATCAAGTAGTTGAAGCTTATCATAAAGCTTCTAAAAATATGCACTGTTACCCTGAAATTAAGCCTACATTCGTTTACTTTGTATTTATTAGAAAACAATTTTCAAAGATTGAAATCGGCTTAAACTAGTGTGTTTAATTTGCTTGGGTGCTTTGAATACCGATAGACTGACACTTAATTTTGTATTCAGGAATTTGCTTGGAGAGATCGAACACAATGAGTCAGCATTGAATTACGTTTACTTTCTGTTTTCTGTAGAAGAATGCTAGCCTTTTCGTTACATCTAACAGTCAAATTTGTTCCCTAAGAAGAGGCAATCAGTAAGGTCACTACAATGTTAAAAACTAATTTCAGTTTGTTTTCCCCAGCTCTAGTAAAAACAACGAAATGCCTGGCTGACTTGTGTAATAGTTAGAGCAGATTTTAAAAAAACCTTTTACCAACTTAAAGAACATAGAAATCAGCAATATAAGAAAATTCAGCCGAGTAGCGGCATGGATTTAATTACTGATGTCCTCTTTTATAAGTGCAAATATCAGTTATTCAGTTATGCCAAGTCCATGCATACGTGAGTGTGTTTAACCATGACTTAGACATTCTCATATCGTTCCTTAATTTTCATAGGCTATTTCATCCAGAAACTACCGTCGAAGTCATTTTTTTCCATGAATATTTTTTCTTATGCTCTATACCAGGTCGGACTATATATTAGTGGTCGTCTGCCGATTACAACCCCGCAATATCCATGTTCGTGAGCTTAAACTTGAACTAAATTTGATCTGTGTCAGTTTGAAGTCAACATAAAGCTCGGCTGCCAGATTTCAATAAAAATCTCAGGCAAACAAGGTATTTGTTGGCTAGAACTGTTGGCTTAATTTATCTGTCTTATTTTCTCTATTAGCAAGCAGAACTCTGATTTAGTTTTGGCTTCACTGACAGAGTAAGTGTTCATGAATGCGGAAAGCTTGATTCTTTCATGTACCTCGGCACAAAGTAATGCTAGGTCGTGCATGCAATCACGGATACTGCCTTAACGTCAAATAAACTCGCCGTACACAAAATCGCAAAAAATCGTCAGAGTTCTTTTCAGTTTAAATTTTTTTGCGTTATTGAATAATAACGATTTTGTTCCAGGTAAATCCAGCTACAAAAATGACAGAGTATCTTGTAGGTTGATGATGATATAATGAAAGGAATAACAGAGAGCTGCTCTCGGTATTCGGCAGAACAGTTACGCATAGGTGACTTTTAGAATGACTGCTCATTTGCCGACGTTTATTCTGTTAAGCCAGGGGAACCCAACGAGAATATAGTTCAAAACCACTTAAACATAGCATTGTTGAACGTATTTTAGTATTTAAACGGTAGATATAGTCATATTTTTATCTCCTAAAGATTTTTCATCTGTTCGGATTTCCTAGCTGAAAGTCTAGTGATCCGAAAATTCAGTATATGGATCAAAACTTACCTTTTCGAAAATTTCAGCCAGAAAAAAGGCTCCCAAACATTCTAGATGACCTTTTTAAGGTAAAAATCTGTTAAAAATGTAGATGTTCGAAAATTCTAGGAGGAGCAGGCAAGCAAGAAATTTTACAACAAATGTTTCGAAAATTCTAGATCTTAAATCGTCTTCCGAACAGATATTTTCCAAAAATTGACGTTGGGTGCCCCTGTTAAGCTAATTTCCTTAATTACGATTTCCAGAAATTCGCAAATAGCAGCTCTTCAGCGAGTTCACTTTGGTTTAATTCCGTTTTGGTTCCGTTTAATTTTAGTTGAAATTAAAGGTCGTAGACAATGTCAACTGCCGCTGCAGAATTTTTTAAAGTATCTCGTTTGCAAGCTTCAAGTAGAGAGATACGATACAGTTGTCAATTTGGTAGTAATTAGCGGTATTTTTTGAAAATCGCGTTTTATTTTGTTTCTACTATTTGTTCATTACAACGCAAAATAAGGAGGAAAACCTAAATCCTATGGAAAATACTTTGATCGGTTTGGTCTTGAAGCAATTGACGCATGTGACTTGATTTTTATTTCACTGCTAACCATGCAACAAGTTAAGCTGTACCAGAAACTTCCGAATGGAAACTTCACCTCAGTTTATTCCTGTCGCAATTAAATAACTGCTAATATCTTAATGTAATATTTGATTAGAAATTAGATCAATTTTACTAATAAAATGGATTCGGCTTAAGTCATAGTTAGTACCCTGTATCCGTGGAAACATATATTTCTTTGTTCAACGTAAACCGCAAATTAAACTTGTAAGCCAATGTAAAAAGGAATTCATTGATATTTTTTTTAATTTGCGGGCACAAAAAGAATCATGTCTTTTTATATCTTTGACTTCCTGTATTTTACTCGGGCAAGAATTTGAAGATTTTGTTCTTTAAACGTTGTCAAAAAGTTTTCCAGACTATTTCCAAAACCAAATAAGACGGAAGGTTAAAAGCAATTTTGCAAAATTAGTTGATGTGGGAGTTTAAGCTACAGCGGAAGTAATACGTGCCGTGCAATAGTTATAGATGCCTCTTCTCAAAAGCCCTTTTTATCTTTTGGTTTATTAACGTTAACGGACAGGAAGAACATACTTAATATTTAGCCGTTTATGGTTCAATAACGTAACTGTTGCTGGAACTGTCTTTCAGGCATCTAATTCACTTAGTCTTGCATTGTCATACTGACCTCAAGCGAAACATAGAACAATAATGTGTTGTTCTAATTGAACCGTTGACAAATAAGATTTCTTGTTTGTAAACAGGTTTGTCATATAATTGGTGTCCCCAGCAAGGTGCATTGTAAGGTCAGTTACTAAATATACAGTAGCGAAAGTTGTCGAAAGAAGAAGATGTTGGTAAGTAAGTCGTAGTTGGTGTACAAACTTTTATCTACAGAAGAAAAAACGTCATTCAGTTCATATTCCACTTTCAACGAGCACGACGCAACCGTTTGTCAGTTTGGACCGGTGGAATTTGTGCGGTTAGACAAACACTTTTAGTTGGCACAAGAGTAAAATTGTTGTCCACCACGGTGAAATTTTCAAAAAGGACAAAGTTTTCACTGTCAGTAAAAGAAAGCAAAATAAAAAGAACAAATTTACGGTGCACACTTTGAAAAAGGAACGGTTAACTTTTTACGTCGAAAGGATCACACTTGGTTGCACAACACGAAACAACCTCAACTGACCTTAACCTGCGATATATGCCTTCCAAAAGCTAAAGCAGGAAGACTTACAAGGCAGGAAGACTTTGTGATAGCTCAACTGTGGTGTACAAAAACCTGCATATTTTACAGTATTGTCATTAGAAGGCTCAAGCCGGCAACGAAGTAGGAACTTAATATGAGACACAAGATCCCACATCAGCTGAGAAAATTGTGCAAGCCAGGCCATATTGTAAGCTGGAAGACTAAAAGCAGGTGCTTTAGTACAAGTCGAGGTATAAAGTCGCAGTTCAAGCATCAAGTCAAGGCACAGGCTACAAGAGAGAACCCAGGTATAAGTAAAAGTCAACGTTTACAGTCGGAGATAAAGAATCAAGTCATCAAGGCACAGGCTGCAAGAAAGGATCAAAGCATAAGTACAAGTCAAGGTATACAGTCGGAGTTAAAGAATCAGGCCATCAAGGTACAAGCTCCAAGAGAATTCGAAGACCCAAGTATAAGGACAAGTCAAGACATCAAGACGGATTTCAAGCATCAATTCAAGGCCCAAGCCGCAAGAAAGGACCCAAGCATAAAGGCAAGTCAAGACATCAAGTCGGATTTCAAGCATCAATTCAAGGCCCAAGCTGCAAGAATGGACTCAAGCATAAGGACAAGCCAGGACATCAAGACAGATTTCAAGCATCAATTCAAGGCCCAAGCTGCAAGAATGGACTCAAGCATAAGGACAAGCCAGGACATCAAGACGGATTTCAAGCATCAATTCAAGGCCCAAGCTGCAAGAAAGGACCCAAGCATAAGGACAAGTCAAGACACAAGGATCAAGACAACTGAGACAAGACCCAACAAGATCAAAATGGAGAACCCTGCGAATGAAACTCACAGACCCAGTTCAACCCTCAACGAACCCAAAGCCCCAATTTTGTATGGTGAAAACATTGATTATGCCATCCGAATCGTCGAGCACTTTGTAAACTTTCTTCCGGGAGGTAAGTTTTGTTCCTGATGACATTTTCTTTTAGTCAATTTGTAACATAGGTAGTTGCGGGTTCTCTTGATCAAACAGCTCGATGGCATTTTTTAGTCCACCTGCGAATACTTTTCACAGCTTCATCAATCGTTTCATCTAAAGCCCCCTCCAAAATATTTCTCACAATATCAAATGGAAGAAATTTAAAGTGACTTGACAAGAACACGTTCGTTTTTTGCTTCCTCTAATATACTGGAAAACAGGTTTCTTCACGATCCTTCTTAAACTGTAACTGAATGGTCAGTTGTTGGTCTGTTCTTGCTTTAAAATACTTTGAGCAAGAAAAAATCAACTGTGTCGAGGTAGAAGAAACCAACCCATGCGCAACATTCACTGCTAATCTAACCTATGGAAGTTGCAATAATCTCACTCAGTTCGAACATGAAAATGTTCAACAACTCGCCTTCACAGAATTTCGTCAGTCTTACAACTTTCCATATACCTGCAGCGCCTGTGGTAACGAAACTGCAATATACGAGATTTATGAAGGTATAGACTGTGCATAGAAAATAGCAAGGGCACTGTGAACAGGCTGCACTTGAAAATATCTTTCCTGTGTAGGATTTCTGAATAATTGTCAAACAAAGATCAATGGTAGCGGACTCACCGTGACTTAGGCATTTCTAGCACCATCCACGAACTCAGAAAATCATACATTCATTTGGCAAGGTAGAAGGTAAAAGTTGCTGCTAATGATACAAATACCTTTTTCTCTCAACTTCACTTCATATTTTAGGATTTCATACAGAGGGGCGATCGCTTGAACCTTCTGTTGTCAGAATATGCCCATTCGAAAAGAAAATCCTGCGAAAGTATACCTCATCAAGAACATCAGTTAACTGAACTGATGTTGTGCAGATGCTTACACTGTAAAGCATCAGAGAGATGAGAGTATTGCTGGCTAGCTTTGATTTGAATTTTCAGATTCCTTGCATGGACTTTCATCCTAGACCGGTTTCGAAAGTAGAATAACATAACTCTTAGCAGCACTGGGAAAGTACTGTTTCAGCAATTCCAATTAACTTTGTTTCACGCGCAAGCTATTAGACATTCAAAAGCTAGGACAATATTGCGTAAAACAATATATAGCAACTTGGAAAAGTACGGCTCTGTAGCTTCCATTTTGATACTTTATAACACACCATTATGTTCAAATTTCACGAGCTCAAAACCGAGTTAGTTGAGTAATAAGCTGCAGTAACTTCGAGTACAGCTGTCTCTCATCACTCACTTAAAAACATTTATATACAGCCATTTGAAGATCATTCTCAAGGCTTCTTTTATAGTTTTAATCATCACAAACAAATTGGTAAGTGAGCAACACCAGACAAAAGTTTCAGTTGGAAGTAAGTTTCAGTTGGAAGTAAGGCCTTCTTAGTCGGTGGGGTAGATATGTTCCTCATGGTCTGAATCTCAGAACCCTTCGTTTCACATGTATGAAGGAGAAGGTCATGTCCCTGTCAGTATTTTGCCCCTGTATTTGCTCTTGCCGTTTTGGCTGTCGAAGTTTCAACCCATCTTTGTGTCTTATGTCGCCATTTCGTCTGCCTAATGTGGCTATTTCAATGCCAGGTGGCATGTCGCAGTTTTGTTGTACCCTAACAAGGCCTCACTGCTCAAACTTTCTGTTTCATTGTTAAACCTACCATGAGAAATTGACAAAGTCTTGCACAGTAATTGAGATAGTTCTAACTCTAATCCTGAGGTGTGACCATTCAAACGAAAGCTCTTTGATAGTACTGAATTTCACATGGTACCATTTGTTTTTCAAAATTTTGTAAAATGAGATAGGTAGGTATTGTTGAATATTGACTCAGTTCCATAGGATTCTCTGACTACTCAGTAGTGTTTAGCTGGAAGTCACAGTTTAAGAACTTTATCTACCACATTCAAAAGTTAGAAACCTGTTTTTCCCTCACTGAAGGACTGCTCAAAGCTGATAACACGAAAAAAATTGATCTGTACTAAATAAAGTTAAAACTGGAAATGGTTGCATTCACAGGAACACAGAAAGTGCTGCTTAGGTGGCGTTCATTTGTGTAGTCACACTACCTGTAGCTCTTATCCAAAGACTGAGCAACGAAACCACTGCTTAGTAACTTTCGTTTGAATGGTCTCAATAGTCGAATGAGTAGAACAAGAAACACTCACCTTAATCACACTAACTGTTACGCCAAAGTCATGAACGATGATGATGTAGGAAAGGGCTGCTCATGCAGTCAAGACTATAGAATGGTGATACGAGAATATTCCACAGCTTCAAAAGCTAAAGAATCTAACACAACATAGTTACAGCAGCAACAGAGACAAGTTTGGGTCTGCTGCCCCTGTTTGAACGGTTACAACATAGCATTTCATTCATAACCTCCAATCCTTTCTGAAGGCAAATACTGCTCAGTAACTTTCATTTGAATGATCTCCATCCACACAGACTGTCTCAAACGTTAGAACAACCTTTTATTATTTTATAGCACAGTAAAACAGCACCAGAAAAAAGTGCTTAAAAAGATAGCTTTCATTTGAAAAGTCGAATATTAGAACTTAGACCTATACAGACTCAAGAGTTGTAACAATCTAATGCAGGGAAATACACAAGCGAACGCATAGGGTACTGTTCAGTATTTTGATCTCCTCGTTCGTATTGCATAACCCCATCCCAGTCGAAAACAGCTCAATTCAATCCATAGACTCAAACTTCAAGGTCACTTTTTTCAGCAAACTATGAGGGGAAAGGAGTCATCTGGTTTGACCTTGGCTGTAAATCAGTGTTATCTCGAGTACATTCTGCTTCAAAGAATAAGCACCTACATACTTAAAGAACACTTCAGGGATTGCAATGTTATAGACTGAAAAGGTACTAAACGAAGCAGCTGTCGTTTCTAAATGAAGTTAAGAGTTAGGGCCACCTTCAGATCAGTGTATAACTTGACAAATGAAACACACAGAACCAGTACTGTCAGAAGGGCTATCTTCATCTTTCAACTTTCAAGGGTGTTCGTTGTATAAAAGACAGACGGTACGACTTTAGGAGAGTACAGCTCGGTTACACGATTGTCACAATTCCATTTAGGATTTCATCTTCTTAGTCCGTGTGAATCAGTGTTCACAGTCAAAAACGTCCTTCGACTACAGAAAAAGATGACTGTACCATTTCTAACAAGCAGAGCGTCGAAACTTGAGAAAATTCTTAAATACCTACTTTGCCCCCAAGAAATGAATTGAACACGCAAACTGTTAGTGAAGTCAACGTCTTTTTTTAGAGGCCTGAACGATAGGATTTATCACATAACGCGTTCCTATTTAATCTCTATTTTGTGAGTTAGGAAAACGGTTTGTCTAATGGAGATAATACTAAGCTTAAAAGCAGGATGACAGCAAAACTCGAGAATCTTTATTTATTTTGTTTTTTTTTGCTGTTTTTTTTTTTAGTAAGACTGGTTTTGACTTTTTTAATCCAGCTATTTGTGGACATTTAGCTGATACAGCAGTAATTTAAACATTTCGTACCCATTTTATAGTCAGACACAATATGAATGCTCATATTTTCCTGGTTGACAGTTATTTTTCCAGTGAAAAGGCCGTGCGTCAGTCATTTTTTCATTAAAACTGACTTAAAAAAGATGATGTCGTCAATGTCAAGAGGAAGGAAATATATGCGACAACACAGAAGAATTTAAAAGCGGATACTCTGACGGTTCGAGTCGGTCATTTTGTTGCTATGGTGTCGAAGCATGTATCTTGCTGTTCGAGAGAAAGGCCGTGTTCTTCTTTGATATGCATATAGACGTACAAAAATACACAGACATGCTAGTTTTACGTGATTTTCTTTATTCAATTAGCCCTTTACTACAATATCTTCATCAGAAAATTTAAGGTGTTATCGGTTAAGTATTTACTTACTCTGAAAAAAAGATAGACACGTTCAACCTTTACAGAGGCAAAAGCTTATCAAGCCAAATTCAGCACATTCAAGTTCTGAGACTATCGTGATCTTTCGATTTTTACCTGCAAAATTTTTCTATTCAGAGGCCTGTGGATCTGGTTTTCGCTGATGCGGACGAATAATGGTCGGCGGTGACGTTGTTTTTACACATATGTTCTACGATATTTCTTGATTGAAAAAGTTTGAACGTCACTTTTTGTTACGCATTTTGTCCGTTTCGCATACTGATAATTACCGTATGCTGTCAGGTTCCTGTTATATCTAAAAACGTACAAAAATGTGATGTCAGTTTGTTTTTTGTGGATTCAAGGCGTTATCCTGAAAAGTTATTGTTCGCAACTCCTGCCTTCTGCCAGTTTGACTTTTATACGTTTTAAAAAATCTTACGTGTCACTCAAAACAAACATAGAATGCGTTTAAATTTTTGAAAAGTCATTATTTCACTTCCATTCAGATAAACTCGGAAAACGATTCCTTCAGCAGTTTTGTTTAGAAACGATATTAAAAACTTCCAAGGTCTCCTGATTCTCAAAATTCATGATATGCACTTCGTGCGCAATTTCTCAGCAGGTTATTTTCATACTCTTTATATATTCTCGCCCATTTTCCTAAAATAGATCAAATTGGGCCGAATTATGTATATTTTGTCGTCTTTGAAGTGTTATTCCCAATAAAATAATTTTAGCTGATGTCATGTAGGCAATTAAGGTTTCTATTTGGCTTTTACTGTTGAGTGCACAGGACCTTATCCCGGGGGGGGGGTACTCCCATATATGGGCTATATAGGTACGTGCCGCGGAATAGGGTATGGTTTTTGAGGTTCTCGGTCCTTAAATAGGGTATCTTTATTGACCATTTTGTTTCTGTGTCCCTGGTGTGGTCCTTAGATAGGGTAGCTTAATTGTACTATCTAATACTGGAGTATGAAAACGCCCGCCGGTTATGATTGCATATTATTCAACTAGGCTTATTCTAGTATTTTATGCTTGATGCTATACATCCAATGTTACAGAGAAGAAATAAAGTTTTCCTTTTCATGCTATTAATAATTTTGTTTTTTCCTTGAATAGGGTGTCATTTTTCGGCATTGGGCCTTAAAAAGGGTATCAGTTTTCGCTTTCTTAGTCCTTAAATAGGGTTAGGGTTCATGAACCTTCGCGGCACACCCCTATCCAAAATTTGCGGGAGTACCCCCCCCGGGGACCTTATACAACATACTAATACTTTCATGGCTCACAAAATACCATGATAATTGTGGTTGCACACAGCTCTCAAAACCACTGTCACCTAGGTAGTCAAACTTGGCAGATGCGAAGTGTTAGAATTATTTCTCAATTTGTTTGAAGGGCCATGCCTCAAACCTCAAACGTTTTTAAAATTGTTATTCTCGTTTCGTCACGTTGCATACTTTACTTCGCTGCAGAGGTTTCAGCCATTCCGGAATGATTTTTAGCATTTACGAAGTTGCTGGCGTCGCTTTCATTCGCGTAGTTGGCTTGTTTACATCCCCGAGGGAAGTAAACAAGCCAACTACGCAAATTACAGCTGCGCGATCGACTCCGCACATGCTAAAAGCCACACCGCAAAGAAACCTCTCCTCGTAGGCCTAAGACGAGATTTTGGCTATTCAAGCGTGAGCGACGCAAAGATTCAACGCGCGCGTCATAACATAAACTTAACAATGATATTGCGCGCTCACGGATTTAAAACATTTAATGTTTTTTCTAGTTCCTTACTTTGTCACAGATGACATCAATGTTTCTGAGTAATTCTACAGTATTCTAACATTACTAGTTATGGTATCCTGTGCAAACTGCACTTCACAACGATCCCAGATATTCAGAAGCTGAAAATCATTCATTCTTTACAATATGAAGTAAAATAAAAAAGTCAAAATTTTTAACATGACCAATGTTTGCACGTTCGGTAGTTCCACCAGCGACTTGGAGCCTCCTACGCAATCATTGTGGGCAAATTATCTTGACACTTTCATTAATCTGTAAACAGTCGCATGTGACTGAGAAAATTCGCACAGCGCGCGTCATAAAACAAACACTGAAACAATGATATTTTCGCGTTCACGGATGGAAACATACAAAACGTTTTTTGTTTACTCCATCACAGATGACATAATTGGAAACAAGTAATTTTACTGTATTTTTAATTCCGAGGAATGCTATTTTGTACTGGCTGCGCTTTGTAAGGAAGTCTCTTCTATTCAAAATAATGAAATGATTGGTAGAAATTGAACGTCAAACTTTAAAACATGACCGACGAATGTATCGTTCCGGCAGTTTATGGATTCCCACGCATTATAGTTTGTCTCTGGTAGGTCAGACAATGGGCGGTAGAGGGGCGGAACTCGGAAATGGTCACATGCTTGCATGTGCACTTTAGTATACCAAATGCACCTCAAATATGAAACTCATTCAACGAAAAACTATGTGTATGATGTCAATGAGGAATAATTGTGGCAACCCGAGCAGGAAAATTCATTGTTTTGCTTTGTTTGGCTAACGGACTTGAAGTATGGACGTAAAACATTCTTCCTGTTTTTAATTTATAATTAAAACTTTATAATGGAACCAGAATAGTAACATCGCGCATGCTCTGTTGACTTAAAGAGGATTTATTGCTGCGTAAGAGGGAGATTCCCTTCCTTTAATCGTGAACCAATGACATGCCAGCAGGAAAAACGAAGATTATATAAAGCGAATGCAAACTTGTTTGCTCAGAGCAAGAAACCAGTCAAACGTGTTTACTGCGACGAAAGACTTAACCCGTTGACTACTCAACTACTCAAACCGGTTTGACTAAAATACTAAACAAGTTTACAAGAGTTGAATGTATAGTGGAGCTATGGTCGGCAGAACAATTTTGTCTCCCTTTCCACCGAAGGTGGCATCACTTCAAGAATTTACTACTCAAATGGACATTGTCGATATAGGTAGGAATTTCGTCGATTTGGTCATGAGTTGACGTTTATCAAAAACGATAAACCGTTTGCCTCTAATTTTTTTACTTTGTAGCTATAAATTGTAACCCAACTGATAACAACTGGCATACATTTGGAGCCAATGTGGAACAAATGCTTCACACTTTGCTTGGCGAAGGTGAGCTATTTTTATTTCTTACGTTATCAGACTTCTTCTTCCCGTCATCCCTTGGGCCCTTATAATTTGATTGTTAGAAACAAGAGGACTGGACTCTAGTCAGCAGCTTTTCGAGTTCGGCCTCGTCCATTAAAGTGTCTGTTACAAAATCAAAAACAAAACAAAACAAAACAAAAATATTCGTCGTAAATCGTCGGGTAATTTCTTTTTCTATGAAATGTTTCGTTATTTATCAACCATGCGATTACTGAAGATAGAAGCCGAGTTGTTCTAGGGCTTGACCTTTTGCGAAATATTACATACCGATTACTCTGAAACAACGATCAGCTGAACTGTGAACAAGCAGATTTCGTGAATCTGTATGACCAAGATACCAATTTTTTTCCCTTTTTAATGTAAGGAACATTGTTTTAGGGTAATGACAGAACAGGATTATTTTCTTTTCAAGAATATCACTATTTAAAAAAAAAATAGATAAATACATAGATAAACAAGAGACGTCTGAGCGCGAGACAGAGAAGAATCGAAGGATGATCAATTAACGTTTCAGATAGGCAATTATCCAACTCATTAGGAGACAAGTTTCAAAACCGCAAAGTACGTCAAAAAGTAAATATTGACTGAGAACAAACTTGTATCTTGGATATGGTAATTTTGTTAGTTACTCACGCTCCGTTGGCACAGTTTCTTATTTTCCTCACGTGACCTTACGCTCCAATGGCGCAATTTCTTATTTTCCTCACATGACCTCGTGGGTTTTATCTCTCGATACCTTTTGTGAAGTTTTGTTTGCGTTAAAAGAGGATAAAAGACCTGAATCCTCTCTTGCTTTGCACGGATAATAGGCGAAGAACTCATGATCTGAATAAAAATTGAAGATGTCGAGCCACAGGAGCCCATCACAGGTTCCTGCGAGCCGTGAATGTGATCAGAGTTACGAGCGACACTGGACACACACTGTGTACTAGTTTCTAAAATTTTTCTATCATTTTGTTATCGGCTGTATCAGTGAACGAGATTGGAACGTTGGCAATGTTTCAAACACAAAGTATAGTTCTGAAAAAAGGAAATTTAGAAGTGAAACCAGGAGTTCATGCTCCTGAAACTTAGTTCTCTCCGCTTCAAAAAATTAAATGTTTTGTTTTTTTCCGCATCAATACCCTCGCGCGAAACAGCACGTCTCCTCGCGCTCACGCGCGAGGAGATTCAGTATTCGCGCGTGAAAATGATTCTGTTCCTCGCGATTTGTTTGATGGTGGAGGTCATGTTATATTTTTACATAGCAGCTTTTAATTAAGGCGATTGTACGTTTGAAGTGTCTGAAATTTCTCAGGCCAGTCTCCGATTTTGAAGCTTTTTATAGAAAGCGCAATTGGGAAAAAAACAACATATCAGATGCACTGCGGTGATCGTTTGCAAAAATAAGGACTTACTAAGGGACTGAATCACAAAAAACGCAAAATCCAAGACACTTCAGAAAAAAAGAATTATCGTGGCATTCTCCCGTTGCGAAGTGCTTATATATGTACTTCATTATTCGGTATCAGGGACGTAAAAACGGCCTCGTAGGAAAGATTTTTAACTTCAAGGGTGAAGGTTGCTTTACCTGCAGAGGATTCTTTGGTAGAAAGATAAGTTTTAACGAAGTTTAAGGCCTTCAAGAACCTTGCATTGATTTCGTTTCTGGTGTAGCCTGCGCATCAAGCTTTTTCAGGGGGAAATGGACGAAGGGAAGATGAAGCCTACTCTCCATTATCTTTCCTCCCGGAACCCTCTTGTAATGAAAGGCCTGATACCCGGTAGGAGAGCATGTCTAAAAAACATCAGATGCTTTTTCTGGCTACATGCAACGAGGCACATGCACTATTCCTTTCTTTTTTAACCAAACTTGTGTCTTTGGAAATGAGAAAACAATTTGTTTTCGCGCAACGAAGCAAAGCAACCTTTCACTGACCTTTCGGCTCTTGTGATTTGTTTGTGGACTTGTTTGTCAAATCGGTATTGATTACGAAATCCAAGTCTGGTGCGCACAGTAATTAAGTGAACTGCGCAAGAATTCCTTATTTAGAAGGTAGCTGTCATTAACAGCCAATCACGGGGCGGGAGGTAAATGAAAGGTGTGTCGCAACAGAGCTTTATGAATATTACAAACCAGATGAACGCGGCTGTCTTCGACTGGCACAAAACGAAACCGGTCAAACAAGTTTACCTCGAAGGAAATTCGTCCCGTTGGACCCCAGCAACCGGTTTGAAAAAGGTCTAAATCAGGTTGAAAAGTTTTTTGCTTGGACATCAGACAAGTCAGACCATGATTAACGAGGCATCTTGGACGCAAATGAAGACAACGACCGCTACAGACGACACGTCCGCTTTCGTGAAGTTCACAGATATAGGTACGAATTTTGTCGCACTGGTGCTCTGATTCGACTGAGATTTGCCTTCTACCTTGTCTTTTGTGTACATTTTAAGTATTTAAGTACTGCATTACAATTTAGCAGATACTTCGTGCAAAACGGGTGAAGCGAAAATCGAAAATTCTTCAATAATCCCGTCACAATCTTTTGTTTTCTTGAAACGTCTTTGTAGTCTCCCATGAGGTTTAGCGGGAATTTGCATACGCTTGTCAGACACTCATCAATGAATGCTCGTGTCTTGAATAATTTATATTTCAGTCGCTTAAGCAAAATATATCAAGTAAGAAATATTGTGGTGCCTCTCAAAGGCACATGGAGAATCAGGCGGTACATCAGGGGAGAAGAAACAGGAT